>NC_056733.1:380949620-380977120 GCF_019279795.1 Protopterus annectens
CTTCTATGTGCTGTCATTACAGTAGCAAGGGGTGTGAGCATACTGAATGGGACACCTGGGTATACATGGGTAGTACCACAATCTTTTCTCTTTGGATTTGTTTCATGCATGGGTAGTATCCCAGGATATATGCAGTCACACTTGCATGTTACACCAGCTACAGTGCACTGGTTGACAGAAATAGTTTAACACATATGGTATCATTACATTAGTACTTTTAACAGTGCTTTTTCAAGTAAGAGTAGATTGCAGATTGTAGTACTGGAATCATACACCCCTGCATGCAAAGCTGGACTATGAGTACTGAGTATCTTGTTCTTGGTGTTTGAGCTGTATGTTTATATCTACCTCCTATTGGATATTGATCTGATATGTTGATATTAACTGTAGACTACTTGTTTTTGTTTGGACATGTCATTGAGGACTGCTGTCATGTAGTAATGGCATACCTTGCAGTTTCAGACTTGTATCCTTCAATACATTCATCCTAATGCATAACCAATTAGCTATCTACTTTCTATCTGTCCTCTGTACAGATGTGCAGATTTCAGGTATTGCTATGGCATTACCACTATGTAGGTGTCCACATTCTATTGTGCTGTGGGCCTGGACACTGCTGCTATTTCCGACATATGGGACATTCCTTAATGTGGGCCTTGCCCCATTTCCTTGCCTATGTGAGGGACATTACAGAGGCAGTGGCCTACAGATTCACATACAATGAGTTGCAGTACATCACAGGACATGACATGTGGAGACAGCCAACCAACATGGAGGACATATCCCTAGATTTGTGAACAGATTCTATGTCATCAGTACTGTTATACACATGGTGGATTGATAGATTGACAGGGTTCGTGTGGACATGCATTTAGTGTGTGACGTCACAACTCACAGTGATATGTCTCTGACATACCTTTCCACTGGCATGCTGTCTACAGACTGGCCACATGTCTGCCTGTTATGTTTTGTGTGTTCACCAGACAGTTGGTGTCCTTGGTAAATCAGTTGTGGACTCTGGGGAATGCAGTCAGTAAATACTCACATCTATTGGTATTACCGACATCATATTCATCATAAAGGCTGTTACAACAACCCCAGTGACATCTGCAACTGTCTCACTGTATGACAGCAGTATGTCCAATCTACCCCAGTGTCTGTGCCTCTGTTCCCACCTATTGATATTGGGGTTGATGCCGAGCTTAGTGAGTGGAGAATGTTATCAAAGGCTTTGGCCAGATCAATGTAGGCTGCATGTGTCACCTTGCCGTCATCCACAGCTCAGGTGACTGATGCCAAGAAGTTGACCAGGTTGAATGAACAGGTATGACCTAACCTTCACAAAGGTGAACTGTATGGGTTCCTGGTCTGCAGATTCCCATATCCCTGTTTATTAGATGTATGATGATGCATTCCATAGCTTTGCATAACAGACTTGTCAGGCAGTTGGGGCGGTATTTCCCAGGGTCTGTAGTTACACCTCATTTGTGGAGAGGGGTGACTGTAGCAGTGCACAATTCAGTAGGGACAAAGCCTGAGGTGAGGCTGTGTTTGAACAGGGCACACAGGTAAAGTGCCAGGTCACTCTGTAGCTCATGTAGAACACAGCCAGGGATATTCTCAGGTCCCATAGAAGCTGTATTCTTGGCCTTGGAGTGTGGTGTTTTAACCTGTGCTGCAGTAATACTGGGTGCCTGGCAGTGTACTGGTATTGTGATTGCTCCTTTGGGGGGGTGAGGGGTAATGTTTGCCCTCAAGATGCCAGCCAGTATATTGGCATTATTTGTTGGATTAGTCTGGGAGATACCATTGTCTAGTAGCTCAGAACAATTATTTGTATTGCCATGGGGATTCTTTACATAACTGTACGAGGCCTTGTGGTTGTCTCTACTATGTGCTCCAATTCTGTTCTCACAGCTAACTTCATAGTATTTGATGAGGGATCTCAACAATTCATTGAGGCTGATAAGGGTTTATTTTCTGTCTTGGAACTTCATCTTATTCCATATTGGTTCCCTCCTTCTGTTGTACAGTTTCTTTATGGCAGGGGACCACCAGATCAGCTTCCTTTTTTGGAGGTGAGGGCCCTGGTTGTATTGCATAAGGTGGTATCCATGCATTTCTGTACATGTCCATAGTGCATTATTGTTTGATTTAGCTGTCATGCAACTAGTCTCCATTTGCATGGCAGCCATGAGGTTAGCTACCTCTGATATTATGTGGTCATAATTAGTTTTGGAAAGCCTTTTAATGGTGGTTACCTGTGCAGTGGGGGTAGGAGAGCTGTGGATTTCCAAAGGTGATTACTTTGTGTTCAGATATAACAAAGGAGGTGTTGACTGTTGGTGTAGAGGAACAGTTGCCCATGTTTGGAAGGACCAGGTCAATATGATGGGCATGTGCATCGGTACATGAGTAGCTTTCCCACTTAATGATGGGGTAGTTGAAGTCAACCAGTATGATAGTGTTAGGCTGGACCCTAATATTCTCCAGGGTGTTTATGGGCATGGAGTGTGAACCTTAGGACATGTATGGGGAAATATAGCAAGCTACAACCTGAATAACTGTCTCACCCAATGTCAGCTACGCCAGCAGGAACTATAATGCATAACATTGGTCTACCACTTTGGAGGTATGTGCATCCTTTATGAATCTGAAAATATCACCACCTTGGAACTTCAGTCCATGTTCTTCAGCCAAAAGTTGTGGAATTAATTACAGGCTGGTACTGCAGGGGTGCTTCCTGCTGCCTTTAACCAGGTCTCTGTTACAGCACAGATGTCATTGTTCCCCATTTTAAGGAATACTTTCAGTGAGTGAATTGCCAGATTTAGAATTCCAATTCACAGCAGCATAACCCTCTGATTGCATGTCTTTGTAGCTGTCATATATTTTTGTATATTTATGTATACATTATATATATATATATATATATATATATATATATATATATATATATATATATGTATTTATTAACCTTTCTATGTACTAACTGATATGTTTGGAATGTCATCACTATTTTGTAGGGCTCAGATGGTGTAATGGTACATTGCTTTGATCATATTTTACAAGGACCTAGGTCCAGGACTTGGTAGGCCTTATTATTTTGTTGCAAGTCAGAACAGTTCTGCTGTGGAGGAAGGGATAAGGGCAATAATTACAAGAGGTTCCTAGTTTGGGCCTCTTCACTCCCATTTACACAGCCTTTGGTCAGTTTTGTTGCAGTAAGAGGTTCAGACTGTGGATCTGATGTCCGACTGCATTACGTATATATATATATATATATATATATATATATATATATATATATATATATATATAGATATAGATAGATATAGATAGATATAGATAGATAAACATATATATATATACACAGATTTATATATATTTATATATATATATATATATATATATATATATATATATAGATAAACATATATATATATATATATATATACATATATATATATATATATATATATATATATATATATGTACATTTATGTATATATATATATATATATATATATATATATATATATATATATATATATGGTTTATGTTTGAAAGGTTGAAAATCAACCTGCCGAATGGCCCTTTGTGCAAACTGGAATGATGAAAACCATCATTCTGAACGCATTGATGTTCGAAAATCAGCAAATCGAAAACCAGATTCGCTGATTTTCAAACTACAATTCTGAATACAGATCATAATGCAGGGGGGCAAGCCCCCTCTGCACCCTCCCATGTGGGGGCTGTGCCCCCACTCCCCTCTACTTTATTATTCTAACTCTGAGGTCGCACTACAGTGGGGAAAGGGTCCACTTCCCGATCCCCACTATAGTGCACTTCGCACCCACAGTGCCGAATCTGCAATGAGCGAGTGTCAATGTGCATTCGCTCATTGCACATTCACTGCATTTCTATTCGGGTATTTAAAAACCTGAAAACATACCTACACACAATTGTCTTTCGACAATGTGCGTTTCAATTTTTCAAAGGTAAACCAGATATATATATATATATATATATATACATATTCTTCTTTTCCTGGTTAGAGGTCGCCACAGCAGAACACCTGTCCGCTCATGATTGGCAGTGTTGTTTTACAGTGTTGATTTGCCAGCCCGGCACACAACCATCCACAGAAGGCACACACATGCACACACTCACACCTTGGGCCAATTTAGAGTGTCCAATCCACCTACAGCATGTCTTTGGGATATGGGAGGAAACCGGAGCACCCAGAGGAAACCCACGTAACCACAGGGAGGACATGCAGACTCCACACAGAAGACACCTCAGCTGAGGATCGAACCAGAGAACCTTTTGCTGTGAGGTGGCAACGCTAACCACTGCACCACAGTGGCCGCTATATATATATATATATATATATATATATATATATATATATATATATATATATATATATATATATATATATATATATATATATATATATATATATATATATACATATATACATATATAAATACATTTTCCCCTACTGTTGAATGACTTTGCTGCATGATATATTTGTAAAAACATCAGACATATCTACAGCTCAGATGGCTTAGTGGTAAATTGCTGTGGTGTGTAGGGTCCTGGGTTCAAGACTTGCAAGGGCTGATTATTTTGTTGCTAGGCAGAACAAGAGCTGTTAGAGACGGAGTGATTAAGGCACTTTTAAGCAGTTGTAAGCAGGCCTGCATGGGTTGCACAGCGGTAAGCAATGCTAACTTCCAGTTAAACATGCTTACAGACAGCCTAAAAAGTGCTTAATCTGTGTAGGCATTGCTTAGCGCCATGGAAACAGGCTTAATCCTGCTTACTACTGCTTAAAACAGCTTAATCCCGCTTACTCCCACGCTTCTTCTTCTTCTTCTTGTTCTTTCAGCTGCACCCATTAGGGGTCGCCACAGCAGATCAACCATTTCCATTTCTTCCTGTCCTCTGCATCTTGCTCTATAACACCAACCACCTGCATGTCCTCTCTCACCACATCCATAAACCTTATCTTAGGCCTTCCTCTTTTCCTGTTACCTGGCAGCTTCATCCTTAGCATCTTTTTCCCAATATACTCTGCATCCCTCCTCAGCACATGTCCAAACCAACATAATCTTGCCTATCTGGCTTTGTCTCCAAACCTTCCAACCTGGGCTGACCCTCTAATATACTTATTCCTAATCCTGTCCATCCTCGTCACACCTAGTGCAAATCTTAACATCTTCAAATCTGCAATGTCAAGCTCTGACTCCTGTCTTTTTGTCAATGCCACTGTCTCCAACCCTTATAACATAGGTGGTCTCACTACCCTCTTGTAGACCTTCCCTTTCACTCTTACTGGTACTCATCTGTCACAAATCACTCCTGGCACTCTTCTCCACCCACTCCATCCTGCCTGTACTCTCTTCTTCACCTCTCTTTCACATTCACCATTACTCTGAACTGTTGATCCCAAGTACTTAAACTCATTCACCTTTGCCACCTCTACTCCCTGCATCCTCACCATTCCTCTATCTTCCCTCTCATTCACATACATATATTCTGTCTTAGTCCTACTGACCTTCATTCCTCTTCTCTCTAGAGCATATCTCCACCTCTCCAGGGTCTCCTCTACCTGTTACCTACTCTCACTACAGATCACAATGTCATCTGCAAATATCATAGTCCACTGGGACTCCTGTCTGATCTCATCTGTCAACCTGTCCATCACCATTGCAAATAAAAAACAGCTCAGAGCTGATCCTTGATGTGATCCCACCTCCACCTTAAACGCATTTATCACTCCCACTGCAGACCTCACCGCTGTCACACTACCCTCGTACATATCCTGTACCACTCTTACATACTTCTCTGACACTCCCGACTTCCTCATACAATACCACAAATCCTTTCTAGGCACCCTGTCATATGCTTTCTCTAAATCCACAAAGACACAATGCAACTCCTTCTGACCTTCTCTGTAATTCTCCATCAACACTCTCAGAACAAACATCGCATCTGTAGTGCTCTTTCCTGGCATGAAACCATACTGCTGATCACTAATCATCACCTACCTTCTTAACCTAGCTTCCACTACTCATTCCCATAACTTCATGCTGTGACTGATCAGTTTAATCCCTCTGTAGTTACCACAGCTCTGCACATCACCCTTATTCTTAAAAATTGGTACCAAAACACTTTTTCTCCTTTCCTCAGGCATCCTCTCACTTTCCAAGATTTCATTAAACAATCTAGTTAAAAACTCCACTGCCATTTCACCTAAACACCTCCATGCTTCTACAGGTATGTCATCGGGACCAACACTAACTTCTTTAAAAGAAAAGAAAAAAGGGGTGATATGAAAGTGGTGAAAAGGGGTCATGCAGAGGGAACGGCAATAGGGAAAGCAGCTAAGGATGTGCAGGACAGGTGTAGGGAAGGTCTATAGCTGTCCATTTCTTCTACAGCAAAGATGTGCATATATACTGAATTTGGAGGTATATTTGGACACTCAAACGTCTGAGAGAGGGGTAAGGACAACAATAATGTGTTATGAAGCCACTTAGGCCAGATTACATGTTTCCAGTGGACACATGTGTGAAATGGACAGCTATGTGTGAGGCAAAATTTTTTTTGGGAACAGATTGCCCTTTTTTTTAATGTTGAGAGTGGGATGTTGGGGAAGGATAGTAGGTATGTTTGGGGAGGTAGGTTGGGTAGGAAGACAGACAAGACAGACAAGACAGAATACAGGGGCAGTGTATCACACGTGGGGGGTAAACACCTTTGATGGGGAGGGTGGTCTGGAAATCAGAAGCCCATGAGCCCCCAAATGGAAACAGTAGGACTGAGGTCCCCACCCGTGTGACAGCCCCAAAGGTGGCTGTGCTCGGGGCTGAGCAGGAAGAGCAGGCTGACACTTTAATTGTGCCACATGGCTCTCAAGCTGGCATAGCAGATCTCCAAACTCCTTTCGAAGCTTGCTACACACCAATCCCCGGACCTGGCTTCGGGTGACTGTATCCTGTCTGCACCCGCTCATGGTGGGAGAGAGACACATCCCCTGAGGTGGTTCCACCTGAAGGTGGTGCAGCACCAGTAGATGAGGAGGTCTGGGGTTGGTCCCAGACGTGCTGGGGCCAGGTGCCATGGCCAGATGAGGTGGGAGAGGTGGGTCCACTGGGACCGGCCTTCTCAAATGTGTTATGATGTTGCAGTCTTAGAACATATGTGAGTTAGTAATAGTCAACACAATCCAGGATTAGTTATAACAGCATGCATAGATATTCCCGTTAACCCAAAACAATAGAACACATGCATATATAGAAACACAGTGGCCATTACAATGGCATACAGGTTACACTGATAGCAACAGGCCACCAGTGATAGTATTTCAACACTATATTTGTTGAACAGTAGGACATATATCCCAACAGTAAGTTTGGTGTAAAACATACCCATTGATTTGTGTGTTTAGATTATTGTTGCAGATATGGTGGGGGGGGGTGTCAATTAACAACTTGTATATCCTTGCAGTACTCACAACTTTAATGATCATTGCTCTAATCATTACTCTACAGGTATTATTACAATACCCTATGACCTTGGTTTGGGCAGTGGTATGTTTGTACACAGTGTATACTTCAACTGTCTTATAGCTACTTTCTACTTCTCTTACCTGGAAGACATGTGGGGGGAATGTTTGTTAACACTACCTGATGGCTTCTACACATATTCACAAAATACTTCTTGAAATTATGCATACAGCTTACTACCACTCCCGGGATTCTAACCATGGTTATGTCTGCTAAAAATACAACAATTGTGTTTTATCAGAGTGAGCTATTGAGAAACTGCTGCCTCTTTTTTCAGTGTTTTCTGTCTATGTCTCTTTTGGTTGTACAATCTGACCTTGTAATTAAAACATTCTTATACAGACATTCCTAGACATATTTTTATGTAGCACAGTGTGGGAAACAATGGTTAACACATTACTATTCAGATATCAGATCTTGGTGAATGCAACATGTCAAGCCATACAATACCAGAGTAAACACAGCCAGTCTAGGATTTAGAACTTTATTGCCAGGCAGTTACAGCTCTCTTACCATGAAGACCTGTGGGGTAATGTTTGTTAACACTACATGACTGTTTCTATACATATTCACAAAATCTTAGTTGAAATTATGCATACAGCTTACTATCATTCCCAGGATTTGAACCATGGCTGTGTCTGCTAAAACTACAACAAGTTGTGTTTCATCAGAGTGAGCTATTGAGAACCTGATGTGTTTTCTTTCAATGTTTTCTGTCTAAGTCTCTCTTGGTTGTACAATCTGACGTAATTACAACATTCTTATACATGCATTCCTAGACATATTTTTTATGTAGCACAGTGTGGGAAACAGCGGTTAACACAACAATACTATTCAGATATCAGATCTTGGTGAATGCAACATTTCATGCCATACAATACCAGAGTAAACACAACCAGTCCAGGATTTAGAACTTTATTGCCAGGCAGTTACAGTTTTATTTAAATATGACCTATATGGGACTATTTATGTCATATTGTCTGGTTTCTTCAGTATAACCCGTACACATTTTTTATACTGCCAGGTGACATTCTACTCCTATCTATTTGGTATGACTGCTACAAGCAGGATTGTTACTCACCAGCCTCTCAACCCAGCCTTTGTAACCTACTGGCATGGGCTTCCTGGTTCACAGCCCGCTTAGCTGGAGCTGTAATGAAAATAGAGAAACATTTAGGTATACCTATCCATCACATACACAAGCTGGACTTTGGTGAACAGTTATTGCTATGAATACTTACACACTGCTGGGACATCACCCCTCTGTCTTGCTTCTTGGACCAACTGTTCCAAGAGCTCCCTCTTCCTCCGTTTCAAGTCGGCATGGTTGTGCCAGACCTGCTCACCAGTCCGAGGGATACCAGTGGCACTGGTGAGATCACGGGTGAGACTTTCCCAGGCTTCTGCTTTATATTGGGAGCCCTAGTACTGGTCCTGCAGCAGTCTCACATCATGTTTTTTTACCAGGAGTCCTACCATGACCTTGGACTGCTGTATGCCCCCGCCCTGCGCCCGAAAGATCATATCCTCTCCAACACCTGGCATACTGCCTACAGTGGGGAGCTACATCCAGTTATGAGTTATATTCCCACCTGTGAGGTTTAAATATGGCTGATTTCCTGCCCTTTGCTTTGATTGGATGGTTTTGAATATGCTGAGTTAAGCTAAGCTATGGGCAAACCTGCTTAGCTAATGTTAGCAGTGCTTAAAGGGGCAAGTTTAGCACTGCTTACCAATGGGCAAATCCACTTAGCTGGCCTACTCATTGCTTAGCATTCATATGTACACAATGCTTACACCCAGTCAGTATAGCTGTGCAATGCTTAGCATTGCTTATGTTTTATTTTATTGGACTACCATCTGTATGGGATTGATTCATCATTCATTACATAATACAAATTTGTTTACCTTCTCTGACATCCCCCAATGTGCTGTAATTACATTTATTCTTGTGTGACTATACTGTATGGGGTATTTGTGTTTATATGGGGATTTCACTACTTTATTACACTGACACCTCACATCTGAGCCCAATACACTACTCTGGTTGAGAAATATAAGTTACTTCCTACATAAATATACAAATAAATTAAAATTGTAATGTTTACACATACAAAATGGAAATGGCTTTGGCGAGGCTCAAACCATAAATGACCACATGCAAGGCATATGTTCTAACCACTAGACTATTGCACTTATGTTTACATTGGATGTCTATTGCTATTTAACTTATCGTGCCATTTCAGCCTGGCTAAGCATAGCTAAGCAACGGGCACACCCGCGCAGCTAGGCTTAAACTTTATTGCATATTTGAAAAAAATGTATTTGTTGTGTTTTTTACTTTTTACCCTTCAGAATATCCATGCTAATGCTAAACCTGTTATTCTATCAATTTTCTGGGTTTGTAGGGACAATTGTCCCTTATGGCTTTGTCCAGATTTCTTACTTTGATGGGTTGGGAGGTGTGCATTATATACTTCATACCCTGCCAAAAATTTATGCTGATACTAAACCTGTTATTCTATCAACTTTCTGGATTTGTAGGGACAATTGTCCCTTATGGGTTTGTCCAGATTTCTTACCCGGACAGGTTGGGAGGTATTACGAGCGATCTCGCTCTATTTAAATTGCCATACAGCAATTCTGGTGTACAGGGTGCATGTGTATTGTGAGAGCACTGCTCTCAGACACACCCCCTGCACTCATATACAGAACCATGTCCGTATTACAGCATGGCAGCATGCCTTCATGACTATGCATGGCACACTGCCATGCTGCACAGGAACGGTCCCTTCCATGCAGGAATAAGCTATTTCTGCAGGGAAGTTTACTGAATCTGGGGGATAGTCTTGTTTCCTAGGGGTTGAATGATCTTTGCGGATGCATCATTTCCTAAATGTGTTCTATTTGTTCTTTGCATAATATTGTTTATTTCACCATTCCAGTCATTAATATATGAAACAACAGTTCTCCAAGCCATGCCAATTTCACATGTGTAATCATCATCAAGTCTAGATTTACTTCTAACAATGGTAAGCAAATCATCCAGTCTTTGACACAAGGAACATAGATCACCAGTGTTATCAGCTGTTACCTTTAAATATGCATAGCATTTATTACACTACAGAAGGTATTTGTGCATTAGCAAATCGTTAATTGCATACTCATTTAAGGAATCCATGTTCAGCTTCAAATGAATAAAATATTGTAAAAAAAAGAATAACCAAAATCAGTAACCACAGAATTCAAAGAGAACTTAAATCAACTTCTATGACAAAAATCAAACAAGTAATATAAACTAAATACTAAAGTAAGTACAGTAAAGTTGTTCTGACAATACATGTTCTGCAAGCCAGACAAAAGTTGTAATTCCTTTACATCATGTGCTACAGCTTATGCTCACTATTGCTAGCAGTCACGCTTCTTTTTAACAGTAAAGATCAATAAATCACAAACCAAGGTAAGATTGTTTAGATATGCTCAGGATTTTCCTCTCTGCAGCGTCTGTGAATTTATAGCTGTCTAGGCTCCTTGGGGTGGCTAGAGCTTGCCTGTCTAAAACCTATCTCCTTCTAACAACAAACAGTGAAATTAAAAGTAAAACAACAAAATATGACTCAAAGTAAATCTTGTTAACAAGCTAGCCTTTCCTACCCTCAAACAGTAAAAAACAGTGATTACAAATAAAATATAAATTCAAATAAAACCTCTTACCAGTCAGCTACAAAGTAAATCACAAACCAGAGTAGGATTGTTTAGATATGCTCATATATGCTGTGTACTTTTTATGCTACCATAAAGGTATTCCAGAATGCTGTAGGTTCATGAATTTTTTTTAAATGAGTACGTATATAAACAACAGACACAACAAATGTTATGTCATGAAGTAACAGTTTTCATCCCTTATGTTGCCCATGATTATTACCAAAAATATTAACAACGCATTGAGAATCATATTATTATAGTTTATGCTATGCAGCTCAGGTCCACAAATGTCTATATCATGAAGAACACAGACAGCACAATGAATGAACTAAAAATTTGCTCTGATGGTGAAGCAGTTGTCTCAGTTAATTACCTTCATTTTTTAATGTAACATATATTATATATGTGTGTCTGAGTAGAGAGAAAGAAAAAGACACACACACACACACACACACACACACACACCAACACACACACACACACACACACACACACACACACACACACACACACACACTCACACATGCACCAACACAGCAGAATGAACTATAAGCTTGCCATGTTGGTAAAGCAGTGGTCTTGGTTATGTATCTCTGCTGTTTATCATAACATATTATATATGTGTGTCTGTGTAGAGACAAAGAAAGAAAGAAAGAAAAAGTCACACATGCGTGGTCACACACACACACACACACACACACACACACACACACACACACACACACACACACACACACACACACACACACACACACACACACACACACACACACACACACACACACACACACACACACACACACACACAAACACTCACAACTTGCACTAATGGTAAAGTAGTTGCTTATGTTATGTACAGCATACATTATAGATATTATACATTTCCCAATGGTACTACCAGAGATTCCAAAATTTATAAAGATTTGGTTAATTTGTACAATGACTGTGGAGTGGCAGCTCTCAAAATTTTAATAGGACATAACCAAGAAAGGATGAACATTATTAAAAAAGAAATTGAAGACTTACACAACACTATCCTTAAACACCCTGACTTTGGATTATTCAGACACCTTTTTGACAGTATATCTCCTACAGTTATAAAGCATATAGCCACCTTGGTCCACAGAAAAAGTCAGAAATTAGATTGTGATTTAGAACAGTATCAAAGCCAGAGAGCATGCAGACTAGCCAACAAAAAAAGTAACAACAGATTTTATCACAAAAGTGAGAAGCTGACAAGACAAGTAGGACAAACTGTGGCACCAGCATCTCCCCCCAGTCACTTTCCTTATCAACAGGAACATCCTAACATCACATCTACACCTCAACAGAATGGTGTTAATACTTCTCACACTCCACTCCTTGCTGAATTTTCACAAAATAACGTATTAAGGGATAGTTCTACAGAAGCACAGGTTCCTTTTTTATTGCAACAACAAGCGGTGCATATGAGGACAGCGACTACATCCACAATAGGCACGAGAGAGAGTGAGAGAGAGAGGGAAGGGGAAACGCAGAGGACATATGGAGATCTTTGTTCACAGGGAGAACAATAGTGACAAGGAACTCGACAAAGAGACAATTTTTAAATGAAAGAAAGTATATGCTTTCTAATGCAGTTTTCAATCTCACTAACAGAGATTTTTCCGAGACACATTTAAAGTTGCTAAATAGAGGATTCACCTTCATTCTGTCATAAAGGGCTAAGATTACTGACACCCTACTTGATTTAAGTTTGTTTCTACGGAAATTAAATCTTAAATTGTTATCTAGTGACAAGGATGATGAGGATATATCCACACTTAGCACACTTGAAACACGCAGATTCATTCCTAAGAAAAGAAGTGTCTTTAATCCAATTTTGAACAACACCCTATCCACTTTCCAGAGTGTCTGTGAGCATGAAGTTAGACATCTTTTACAACAACCTAATGTATTTAAATGGTGCAACCTTTCCAAGACAGAACAACTTGCCCTTACAGATCTTAGGACAGAACTTTACATATTATGAAAGCTGACAAAGGCACCGGACTAGTTTTAATGGAAACAAAGGACTATATCAACATTATAGAAATGCTAGCTGATAATCATTTTTACAAAACTGTGCCTCTAAAAGAAGTTAACAAGCATTTTGCGTTACTGGCAGGATGCTAAAAACACTTGAGAAAAATGACCAACTATTGCTAGAAAAGTTTGTATATCTGCAAGTAAAGTGAATCCACCATTCAGATTAATTATTTCAAATAACCGTAGCAAGACAGAAAACATTTCAGAATACATAGACAATGTTTATAACCCCTTGGTACAGGCCACCAAATTTTACATTAAGGATTCTTGGGACTTTCTTAATGAGCTACATCATTCAAAACTGGACTTTTCTAAATATATTCTTGTGACTCTTGACACTGTAGCCCTGTATACTAACATTCCTCACCAAGAGGGTTTACAAGCTGTTGAACTGTTTCTTAGTAAATACGCCAATTTCAGCACCTGTAGAATTGAAACACTAATCACATTGACCACAGCAGTTTAAACTAACAACTTTTTCCATTTTAACACCAAGATTTATCAGCAAATAAAAGGTGTGGTTATGGGGTCCAAGATGGCATCAGCTTTTGCCAACCTGCTGCTCAGCGCATGGGAATTAAAGACATTAATCCATCTGCCAGGGTTTGACAAAGCTCATATTTACCGCCGTTACATTGATGATGTTTATTACGTGTGGAAGGGACCTGAAACTGAACTAGATTTGTTCATTAACACACCCTCCAACAGTATTCCTTACTTAGATTTTGTCACGTCAGGTAGTGGCAAAGTAATCAATTTTCTTGACACCAGGATTTCTATAGACAATGACACAGGGTTTCTTAGTTCTAATGTGTACAGAAAAGATACGTACAGAAACAATTTTTTAGACTTTTGCAGCCAACATAATTCTTTATGAAAAAGAATGTGCTGCGTGGTCAGTTTATTAGACTGTCATGACTTATCACTGATGACCATACCTTTCTTTTATAAAGCAAGTTCTTAATATACCTGTTTGTGAAGAGACGTTACCCTGAACAACTAGTGCAGGAAGTTTTCACAGAAGTAGCAGCTCACAGGCACATTAAACATAGACCTATTCTCAAATACGGTTTAGTGCCTAAAGACACACTAGATCAAATTGAAAACATTGACAGGAACTGCAGTTTTTCTCTTCCTATCAGCAGGGATGCACAAGGCATTAGAAACATTGTGCAGAGAAATTGGAACATCATTAGAGCTAGTAAAGATTTATGCCAAGTTTTAGGGAATAATCCTACCTTTTCCTTCAAAAAAAAAAAAAAAAACACCACTCTGAAAATGTCTTTTGAAAAAGATAACCCACATTTTTCTGTATTACAAGTACAGAACAGTGACACTAAGGGCATGTTTACTTGCAACAAATGTATAGTATGTCAGTACATTTATACAGGCTCTGAGTTCAGGTTTCAACACTGTAACATTACAGTCTATTTTAAAAAACATTTTGATTGCCATTCTACATTTTTAGCTTATGTAGCAGTGTGTAATTCTTGCAAAGTATTTTATGTTGTTAAGATGATCAGAAAAGCTTTCTGATAGAGTAAAAGAACATTTGGCAGCTATCAGAAATAAAGATAAAAAAACACTCTAGGAAGATACAGTTTATGCTGCCCTGAATTTATTGGTTTCAAATTTCTCATATTGGAACAGGTTGACCAATTTTTTGGAGATTGTGAGACTTTGCTTGAACTGAAAGAATTGTGATGGCAGTTATTACTTAATGCTGCGACCATTCCTGGACTCAATGAAAACATGAATGTTAAATGTGCATTGAGATGGGGAGTCTGACCACTCCCACTTTATACTAATATTTGTCAATGTATATACAGCTGTACAACATGTGTAAATTCTGATTATTTTTTTCCTCACTATGTTCTCAGAAGATATATCCTATTGTCATGGTTACATCTTTCTCTCTACTTTGTCCACCTTACTTATACCTGACATATTTTAAATTTCGTCAGTTCTGAAGAAGTTCTAGATATCATTAAAGAATGAAAGCAATTAGCATCAGTTTTGCCTTTCAGTGTCTTTCTTTTAGTTTATAAGAAAGAGGTTTGTTGTTTTATTAGTACAGTTCTTCATTTATATTAGTTATTGCAGTTTGGTTTTATTATTATATTATAAATATGTATGTGTATGTGTGTAGAGAGAGAGAGAAAACGTACACACACACACACACACACATATACACACACACACACACACACACACACACACACACACACACACACACACACACACACACACACAAAGCATAATGAATGAACTGTAAAGTTGCACTAATGGTAAAGTAGTTGCCTGTGTTATGTACAACATATATTATAAATATGTATGTGTATGTGTGTATACATATAAATAGAGAAAGAGAGAGAGAGGGAGAAACACGTACACACACACACACACACACACACACACACACACACACACACACACACACACATAGACACATATACAGAAACACACACACATATACCATATCCCGCAACTGGTTAATTTAGTTAAAGAACTCTGATTTGCTCTTAGAACATGCAGGGTCATCCATGTCACTGTCAGCATCATGGATAATTTTCCCCTCCCAAATCCATACTTATCACTGGAATCATCATACATAATATCAGTTCTATATCATTTATCAAACATGCCCCTAGTAATGTTGTATATAATATCAGAATGTCACTTTCTACATACAGGTATACTCAGTGTTATCATATATATACCAATATCATCTACCCCCCCCCCCCGCCAAAAAAAAAAAAAAACAACCAGCTCCTGTAGTGTGATGAAAAATATTAACATCACTACTTGCCTTTGCAGGCCTGGCTACAGTAAAAAAGATCAGTATCCTCCCTGTCTATACATTCACCTCACCACCAGAATCAGAAATGCCAGAAAATCTGTCCCCTACTTAAATCTGTTGATTTGTTGTTCTTGGGCATGTTTTATGTAATTTTAATTTAGAACCATATAAATAAGTTAAAAATTATTTCACCAAAAACTAAAATTGATATTTATTTTACTGTTTGATAACTGGGTCTGTGGGCAGGACCAAAGACTCTTTTCAACCATGACCTGAGCGCAAAGGCAAAAGTACAAAATGCCTTGGCATACAGAATGTTGTTGACAAATAGAAACATTCAGTATAAAACCAAAAAGCAACTAAAAGTAAGCACTCATAAGACAGTTAAAGTTTTATAAAATCAGCAATTAAGAGGCAGTGCTAGAAAGGTTAATATATAAAAACATTTAGATGCTATTTACAATTCAAAAAATAAATGGACAGTGTTTCCATGGGGATACTAGCAGTTGGCATAGCAAATGCAATACACCCTTGTCTCTTGACAAATGTATAAATGTAACATGCATTGTTGCTATAACAGGCTAAAAGCTGTCTAGGCAGAGTGATCATTTTTACCAAATAGTAACATTGACTTGAATGCAAAAAAAGCTACTTCCAGGAAGTAGGTTTTAAATGGCATACATTGCACCATAATACTTCCAGGAAGTAGGTATTAAAGGTGCATACATTGCACCATAATACTTCCAAAAAGTAGGTACTATAGGTGCACACATTGCACCATTATACTTTCAGGAAGTAGGTATTAAAGGTGCATACATTGCACTATAATACTTCCAGGAAGCTGGTATTAAAGGTGCATATATTGCACCATAATACTTCCAGGAAGTAGGTATTAAAGGTGCATACATTGCACCATAATACTTCCAGGAAGTTGGTATTAAAGGTGCATATATTGCACCATAATGCTTCCAGGAAGTAGGTATTAAAGATGCATATATTGAACCATAATGCTTCCAGGAAGTAGGTATTAAAGATGCATACATTGCACCATAATACTTCTAGGAAGTAGGTATTAAAGGTGCACACATTACACCATAAGTTCAAACAAAGCCCACTTGCTAATATATGCATCTTTATCACCTACTTCCTTGAAGTAGGTAAGAAAGTAAGATATGTTTTTTTCAAAAGCTACTGTTTCTGTACAAAAGAGAGCAAGTATTCCACACCACCCATGCAAGGGACCATTGACCCTTCACAAAATTAACTCCAAAGTCACTGCACTTTAGGAAAGTGGACAACCCTGGCTGCAGCCACTTCATTTGGAAGAAATCATTTTGGCCAAGTATATATGCTTTTGCCCAGGGTCTTTATATTTGTGAGTGGATTCCATATCAAATTCATTCCTCTCCTTAGTATAACTGTACCCTGTTCAGAGCTGAATTACTCACATATGCAAGGCAGACACCTACGCTGTTTCAGTAGTTTATGAAAATGGTGCTAATGTATTTCATTACCTTACTGTCAGCATAGTGAAAATGCACTATGTAGTATAATTATTGGTTTATGGCTGTACAGATACAGTAATATAGCTTCACTAGCACAATAGACAGCACAGTCTGTCACATTCTCCCAGATACTGCTCACCTGTTACCGACATCCGACTGTTTTAAAAATACAGGATTAACACTACCCACAGGGTATGTATATCAAGATTTAATTGAACTCATCTGACTGCCTACCACTGATAACATTGTACAGAGCAGTAGCAGAGGCAGATTAGCACTCCCAGCTACAGAGATTTCTGCTGGCATTTTGAATGCCAGCTACGGCTTGTAGAGCATGCTATCCAGTGATTAATTGTCTTTGGATTACAAGCAGCCATTCTCCCTCTTTTACACTACTTAATCTAGCCTTTCTTGTGTAAGAGGTCCATATATCCTGCTTCAATCTATACTGAAGCCACAGAGATTTAAACATTCCTTTCATGTTTTAGTATCCTATCAAGTGGTTTTCAAAGAACATCAGAATCATAGCATGAGGGTGGATGTCTTCTGTGTACCAATGAATATGAATTCATAGTTATATTGCTAATTAAATTAAAGGTTCACTGTAAATAATAATAACAATAATAATAATATGAAGTGATCTTTGATAATGCCGACTTCTGGTGCCAGAAAATGTGACTATACAACAAAGAACTGAGTCTCCAGGCTTTCCAGATTCTTAAAGGATGGCTAAGACTATTATGTTATGTGGCTTGTACCTGACAGTGGATGGGAGTCTAATGATTATACAAGGAAGTTTAAAAGAAAAGTATGGTGCAAGAACACAGCACTACCACATACCGATGTCTTTGAAACAGAGACTGAAAGAGGAAGTCTTAGATCATTTGCCTTTCCCACAATACCTTCCACAACAACAGTCATAATATGCATTGGTGATAACAGTAGGAAGACAACTGTTAATATTAAAAAAGGAGATGCCAGAAGTGCTGCAGAACTATTTAGCAAATAGCAGTTCATTCAGAGTGAGCCTTTCTATACATGTAGTGACAATGCAGCCTCATTATTATGAATCATCAGATATAGATCTGTTATAGTTTTCAAGGTTCCTAAAATAGCTTATATAATTTGTAATCACTAATTCCATTTACCTTCTGCGGGGCAGCATGGCAAAGCATAGCATCCTATGTCAGTGGACAAATCATGGGTGATCCCATACAGAATGCTGAGCATTAATGTGTTACTCTAAATCAAAACCAGAGACATACCGCATTACAGTATTTCACCCGATGGCAGGAATATTCTGTAATCTAACCATCATGTTTTTTGTATGACTGTGAGTAGCTCACTAGAACTCTACTAATTAAATTGACCTAATTATTGTTCCCACTGGAGCGATTTCACTTCATGACTGCCATACAAGAGCTATTGCTTGTCATTGAAAGAAAGAACTGATTTTATTCACAGCTCAAGCACACTGCTCTGTTGTAAGCACTTTTATGGGGCCAGGAATACCATTCTGAAATACAGGGTGTAGAAATTCTTAATTATTCCACCTAGACCTTGCTTCAGACCAGGGCTACCAACTGCCATGCTTTCTAAATGACAGGTGTTTTAACATTTATCATGTGACCATCTGTTCAATATGAACTTAACATGAGACTTGTGCTGTGAACTGGATAATAGATCATGATAACTCATTCTTCTTCTCAGGCATTTGCTCACGATGGGACAGGACTTTTGTCTTTGCCTGTCCTTTCTTCTTTCTCTTGCCTTTACTGTTACTTGCATGATGTGTACCATTTTTAATATGCTCCATTATTGGAACTTGTCCTACTTCTGTTTGTGTGGTATTCTAAAATTAACTCAAAACTATTTTCAGCACCATGGCACATTAAATACTGCAATACTGCATAGTTACACTATGTATTGTCTTTCATAATACATGAGCATATTTACCAAATTTTTTTTTTTTTTTTTTTTGCGGAGGGGAAATATGTACTTTCACAATGAACTATGTTTACACTGCAGAGCTTACACTAAAGATTAGCTATGACCAAGTTAGCAACTCAGTTTTTAAAATACTAATTAAACATATTACAAAAATAATGAGTCATTCATGCCCATTTTGTCTTGACAGATTATATTCTTTAGATTTAGCAAAAACGTCCAACACCTGCATGCAACCAGGTTACACTCACACAGATATATCATGTTTTTGCCCACAGCTCATGATTGGGTATTAAATTATAATGAACCAGTCTTGCTTAGCTATGCTACAGACAATATAATCTCCTAATTCTAAATTAAGAACAGAAAGCCAAAGAGGGAGAATCTGTTGTTTGTAATGCAAGTTCAGGTACCTTGTAGTCTAGTCAGATGTTTTGTATGCCTACTACTCTCTGGCGGACTCTGTATATCCCTTTGCAATTCTACCCATTCCTAATGTGTTATTTATTTATTTATTTATTTATTTCCACTTAGTAACAGGGTATACAACAGTGATCATCAATGACCATTTCAGGCTCTCTCTGGGGAAAAAAAGTAATGAACAATTAAAACAAAGCAGTAATACAACAGTGACAAATTTAGACATATCTGAACAAATAAGCAAACTATCAGAGATAAAATAACATATCAGTTCAAGGATTTTTGACTACAAAAATCTTTTGAACTAATAATGATGTCTGACAAGTAAGCAGACTATCAGAGATGAAATAGCAGTTTAAAGTATTTGGCTACAAACCAAGAAACTGGTTTGACTACGCCTCCATTCAGACCTCTCAACTGTCCCTATTTTGGAAGAGCATTACCATTTTTAGACCTGATTTACCCCTGTACATAATGTACTTATTTTTGGAGGTATTCCATATTTTCAGGACTGGTTTACCCCTTTACACAATTTTCTAAATTCTCTTCATCACTAGTGATATTTGAATCTGTCTGGAACACAGAAAACCACACTACAAGACTAGCATACTAGTGGCACAAATAATTCAAATGGAGGACACAAATCTTTTAGCTCCTTTTTCAGATGTAAAAAAAATGATCTTGTGTAGTAGAATTTTACAATATAGCTCATTAAGGATCTATGGATTTTACACAAGCTTTTTGCTAATGTAATCATATTTTCCATCATTTTGTCACTCTCTGTTTTTGAATGTGTTTCTGAGTACTGCCCTGCATTTCTACTGGAAGCTGGAAAAGTTCTATTTGGTATTTAGAGTTTATGCTAATTAGATGTATATATTGGCTGGATGTACCTAGTTTTCAAGGTCTTTATTCATATTTGCAATGTCTGTAGGTTGAGAGGTATGCTCCCATTTTGCACACTGCAACCACAAAGCAATTTACCTGAGTGACCTGTTATCTTCAGTGACACTTGAAAAGTGATGTGCGATTTCAGATAGTCTACTAGGTTAACAAAATTATATAAAGCTTAACATGCACAAGAAGCTACTGAAATTTCTGGGGCTACATACAAATTTATTTGTTTACACTTTGTTAACCAGATTAGTCCCACTTGGTCAATGGGTACTCTTCAGGGGAGACCTGAGGTGGTGTTCATGCTGACTAGGAGAAATTTGTCCGGAGCACAAAAGAATTTCCCTTACTTCTTTTCATTAAGTGCCATGGGATCTTCTATATTTACCTGAGGTATCAGCAGTTCAAGCAGATGGTTCTCAGTTTAATGTCTCCTCCAAAGGACACCATTTATAATAGCTACTTCCAGAGATCTTGACATTTACACCACCGAGATATCACAATCTTTTTTATTTATTTTATTCACTCATTAAACAGGTAATGTCCCTTGGGCAGAAATGGCTCTTTTCAGAGATGACCTGTGAGCACTATCTGTATAAATAACTTGCTTAGACTCAAACAGCAGGCAAAAAAGGCTTAGGAAATCAAACTCATAACACCACATGAATATTGTTAGCAGCTCATAAACTTAACTGCCTCTCCTTAACTGCTAGTCTTTTTGTAAATAAAACTACTCTGGTACATAACCTGCTGTATATCAACGGGAAACCTGCTTGACAATTACTGTGGACATTTGGGAAGCATATTCTGTAACTGAACAAATTCCCAGAGAATAAAGTGCAGTGCCTTGCACAAACTGAAGCAGCAGTTAATTGTACCAACTGATAGTTCAGTAGAAACAATGTGTTCCTGTTTCTGTAAGGCAAGCACACAAAAGTATAATGGAAGCTAAATTGCAATGGTGAGACAAACTTTTTGGGCTGACTGCTACAACCTGTAAGCAGCCTTATAGCTGTAAATTCATGGAATACTCTATGGTGTATGAGTTTTCTATATGATATCACAGCATATAAGCAAGGGCTTTGGTGGTCTAATAAATCACCCCTTTCCCAAGTCTATCATATGAAGCTCTAATAATATGCAAGATAATAAGGACACTGCAGGAAAACTTCTATACATTCAGAAGGTATTTTTCCAGTGGCAAGTAACAGGTCTTCACAACTACTACAAGTATCTGGGAAGTACCAGCTAAACTCTAGCAGTCTGTCATTATTTACAAAATGCACACAAGGTACTGTAATTATATTTCTATATCCTGTAGCAGATATATATATGTATACATACACTAACAAATAAAAAATGTCAAAATGTCACTGTGCTAAACATCGAGCTGAAATAATTGGAAATGGAACATCAACATGACTTCACACATGCTCCAAGAAATAACCACCGGCCATGCATCATTTAAATAGCTGTGCACCCCACACATACATCCTACTAAGTATATATATTTTCTAACTCTGGGATTGCACAATTTGCTGGGAAAAGGCATATTCTTCAACCCGGGGGATTGGATCTGGAACAACTGTTGACCGTCTACTTTGTCAATCAGAGTGCATTGATAAAACAGAAGTGATCTGATCTCTATGACAGTGATAAGAGATAACAGTGAAGTGGTAACTGAGATTATTTGTTACGGTAGCAGCTGATAGACATCTGTGATTTGTATTAGTAATGATGAGGCCACATGTGGAGTAATTAACAAAGGACATGTTTAGTCTTGTTTAATGTTTGACTATTTCTCCAGGTCAAAAGTAATGTAAAAACTCAGTATTTCACAGTTTGTTTATCTTAATTCTACTTCTACCTACATCTTTAAATGAAGTAAGCTACAATTTCCAGTTTGAAAATTCAACACAACTTTGCAGTACTCACTACCAGCTTCAGTAATTCTTTTACCAGCATCCTTGCACACATGATTCATACTGCAAGAACATTTTGCTCAATACATTTCTTTCAGTAGCTTAGTACATTGGCCATGCACATTTTGGTAAGCACTCTTTCAGAAATGTCACAGTCAACAATATTTGTCACAATACTACTGTATTCCATGTCATTTCTTTTAAGCTCCAGATTCTGATTATCTGCTTGAGTCATGGCAATAAGAAGCTGATGATCACTACAGAAAACAACATAGCTTAATAAGTAGAAATTAAGCTTTGTATTTCACTCTGAGTCTAGTGAATGCAGTTCAAATAAAGCAAACTCCACAGAATGTGACCACACTTCTTTAGAATATACCACTGAGTTAGCAGGCCATCAAGACTTCATTCAACATACATATCTAACAGCATTGCTACATCACCCCAATTTTATTACACATTCTGAATTTACTTTTGATAGACTCACAGCAGCTCCAAAGTACTTTAATACATTCTTGGCAGTTACTAGTAGCAAAAGTCAAATTTTACCTGCATTCTCCATTAGAAGCAATATTTAGTTAATTATTATTTCAAACAATTAGTATTTCAAGGATTTACCATTTTAGGGCATATTCAGTTTGCTTTCCTAAGAAAACCAAGCAGACACAAGGTTATAGGCCAATGACTTTTACTTAAAACAAAAGGCTTTTCCATAAGAATTCACAGGGGATACGTTTTCCTCAACACAAAAATGATTATATGATTTACAGAAAACAAAAAATCTTGTCTTATGTTCACAGTTCAGTTTTTTCCCAGTCTTTCCTTCTAAGCTTCCTGGTGTCTCTCTGGTTTCATGCTGAGAAACCCATGTGTCTCTGTCTCTCCAAGAGTCTGTCTCAAGTACCTCTGCTTGAGAGGCAAATGTTTCTGCTCATCTCTTTCTAGCCTTTCCTTTAATTGAAATGGGGGCATAACATCCTCCACTTGGGCAAGTGTGATCTCTCCTAGACTGTCCCAAGACTGCAGTAGCCCACAGCAGCAGCAGTTAGGAGGCACTATACAACAATAGTAATATGCAGTGTAAACAGATATATTTCCTATTGCATCATAGTCATCTGTCATATCAGCATACCTTTATTACGTGAATGTGGAAAAATGCACATTAATTTTTAGAAGTGTTATATACTGTAAGGCTTTAAAAAATATCTAAAAGATACTTCAAAAACTCATGTGTAAAATGCATACCTGGTTGCAGATGTACATCTAGAGTGCTTACACTCACCACTTTCCCTACATTTTGGCAAGACTAAATTCATTGAAGTTTTATCTGGATGATACATATCAGTCAAAGAAAAACCAAGACTCCACAGCTAGCAACAGCAGAAACTTTAATATAGGACTGGTCGGTACGACCAAACATAGTATAAAAAATCAGTCACAAGTTAAACGCTTTCACCTAACCATTGTCAGGCTTCATCAGAACAATTAGCAATGCTTGAATAGTTGTTTAAATATAACTAGCAACGTGCATATAACCAGTAGAAAAAGAGCATCAATGAGTCATTCCCCTCCCACTTTTAAAAACATAGACACTAAGTACAATCATTAAAAAAAAAAAATGTACAATACTTTAAACGTCATTTTGGTGTGTAAATGTAAAAACCTATAAAGATTTATGCCAAATATACACTTCAATAACATGAATTATTACATAGAATATTTATATCTATTTATATTTTATATTATTTAATACAAGTTCTATAACTTCACTGACCTCAACCTGAGGACACTGCTAATACTGATATAATCATTTAAGCCCAGGGGTTTGCCTGAATCCAGCTTAATTTGCCAGAACAACTCCCTGTATTCTAGTTTGGCTTCCCAATTCCCACCACGAGCATCAGATATCACCTGTTCTATAATCATGAATTTAAACCTAAAATTTGACCATTCTTTAGAATGCTTAAAAAGCGCACTAGTTTCCTTTCTTTTCCTTTTAAAATGTCATGCATATGCTCATATACTCTCCTTCTAAGGTTCCTTTCCAACTTTCCATCACAAAAACTATTACATGTTTCACAAATCACTAAGTAAACCACCCCATATGTATTACAATTAAAATGTCCCATACATTTCAATAAGTAATTCCTACATGATATCTACACTTCATCTTTATCTATAATGTACCTGCACTGATTGCAAGTCCCCACATTTAAATGTGCCTAGTTTCTGATTTTTTATTCTATCATTTCCAGTATCCACTCTTTCAAACATTTCTTTCAAGTTTGTATCCCTTCTTCTAATAAATTTTGGTGTATCAAGTATAAAACACTTTCTTTCTTCATTCACCTTCAAAATCGCCCAGTGCTTCTTAATGATCTTTACTATTTCCATTGAGGTGGTGGAATAAGTATGTTTAAAAGCAGTGTCATATTCTACCGGTGTTACAATCTGTTTTATCTCTATGGAACCACCTTTTCCCAACAGTGGACTATACTAAACATCCCTGTCCCTAGTCACCTCATCTATTAAAGTGTCCACAAGACTTACTGGGTATATTCTTTGTATAAAAAGTTTCCTAATAAATTCCACTTCCTTAGAGAACACAGAAAAATCACTACACATTCTTGAGGCCCTAATTAACTGCCCCTTCATGATTCCCTTCTTTTGAAATTGTGGATGACCACTATCGTAGTGTAAGTAGGAATTTGAAAATGTGTGTTTCCTAAATATCTTAGATTGAAAACAATTATTGACAAAATCCTTGTACAAGATTACGTCTAAGTAATCAATTTTCTCTAAAGATGAAGTGTGTGTAAATCTTAGAAAATCTGTTGTAGTGTTAATATATGTAAAAAATTATGTCAATTCATCTAATGTCCCATGCCAAAGCAAGCAAATGTCATCCAAAAATCTGTATAATAAACAATGTTTCTATGCCACTCAGTTTTCATAATAAATTTTCTTTCCCAGTGGTATAAAATCAGATTGGCGTACAGGGGGGCACACACCGTTCCCATTGCAATGCCTTGTTCTTGTTTGTAGTATTCACCATTAAAATAAACATAATTGTTTATAAGTATTAGAAACTAGGCACATTTAAATGTGGAACTTGCAATCAGTGCAGGTACATTATAGATAAAGATGAAGTGTACATAACATGTAGGAATTACTTATTGAAACGTATGGGACATTTTAATTGTAATACTTATGGGGTGGTTTACTTAGTGATTTGTGAAACATGTAATATTATTTATGTTGGAAAGACAGAAAGAAACCTTAGAAGGAGGATATATGAGCATATGCAGGTATGACCCTAGCCCTACGTAGCATCTTGCCATCACCCAGAATGATACCACAGTACAAGGACAAAATGACTGTCTTCAACAATTGGCTAAGCTTCTGGTGTCATTCTAAGGGGATCCAGTATCTGTCTACCTGGGATGACATGATCAACAAACCACGATGCTTTGCCAGAGATGGCCTGCACCTGTTGCCCTTGGAATTCTGGATACTGGCTAAGGATCTTGCCATCCCTATAGTGCCTTTTTTAGGCAAGATTCAAATGACAAATTCACCACCATAACAGGTACAAGAAAGCAAAATTTGAGGGTAATGCTACTCAATGCTAAAAGTATAAACCTCAAAATGCACTCACTCGAAACACTCCATAAAATAGAGAACATTGACATCTGTGCAGTAACAGAGACCTGGTTCAAGGCTCCAGACAGCACCCCTGCATCACCATGCTATAATTCATACCACACCTTTCAGCCACCTAACCTGGACGGAAACACTAAAGATGGAGGCGTGTCCATAATCATTAAGGATATCCACACCTCCAGCCTAGTTGCTCAGCATAATGCATCCGAGATTATCCAAGTGCAACTAACTCTGGGCAAGACCGCAATCCAAATTGTATCTTGCTACAGATCCCCCCCCCATGCCCCAGGATTCCCACTCCTCATTTCTTGATACACTGGAAAATATTATGGTACACCCTAACACCCTAATAATGAGCAATTTCAACTAACCCACCATTAACTGGGAAAACTACTCATGTACCAAGTCTTGTGCTTAATGTTTTCTGGAATTCATAAATTCCAATGCCTTGGATCAACTTATCCACACCCCCACCAGGGGCAGCAATATCCTAGACCTGGTCATTACCAACATGGGCAACCGGTGTTCCACACCAGAGGTCAATTCCTCATTGATCAGATCTAACCACAAGCTAATCACCCTAGATATCCACATCCTGCCCCCACCCCCCATTAGGGAAACCACCATAAAAAGTTTCTCCAAAGCCAACTTCACGCTTCTTAAGACAGAAGTGGCAAACTACACGACACCCATGCTGACGGACAATAGAGGTACAACTGCTGAATCCCACATAAATGCACTTTATAAGCACTTACACGAGTGCATGGATCATGGAATCCCTAACAGCAACAAGATGCTATCTTCCAAAAAAAGGAAGCCAATCTGGTGGTCCCCTTTCATAAACAAACTCTACAACAGAAGAAAGAAACTGTTGCAAAAGTGAGTAAAATCCCATGATTGGAGGGACTCCCTGGTCAGTCTCAATAAGAAGCTAAGATCCCTCATAAAATCCTCAAAATCTAGTTACGAAAACAAAATTGCCACTGATTCTAAAGAC
>NC_056733.1:380982120-381019620 GCF_019279795.1 Protopterus annectens
CTCTGATTAGAGAACACAGATGCATTAGATAATTTTATTTATGTTATGTACTGCACTGCTTCTGCACAGTTATGTTGTATATTGATTTATCATATTTAAAACGTTAAACCTGCTTTTAAGCACACTTTTCTTGTCTTTTTAGCTGTAATATCTTTGCCAGCATTCAAAAACTGCTTCTTAATTTTCCTCTGTCATGTGAATTACATTTTGTCTGTTGTATGTTATCTGCCATAACCAGGGGTTGTCTTTAAATGAGTTTTGTTGCATGTGCATCTCCTAAAAAAGGAAATAAGCAAACATGAATAACACATAAAGCAACTCAAAGGCAGGATTACAGAAAGATAACACTGGTCAAATGCATTGGCATTTTAGGTCCTTTCAATAAGATTGCTTTGAAGTCACTTGGCAGAGCTATTACATGACGATGCAGTGTTAACCAGCATTTATACCCCTAATAAAGCACTATGCTACAGAGTCATGATTTTTTAACAAGTTCATTTGTTTTCATATTTATGTTGCATTTATGTAAATAAGCTTGAACTGACTCATTGCTAAGCTGTTGTAATTTAAGCATGTTCTTTTCTTAAGCCATTTTCGATCTCAAGATTATGATAAACCTCTCTCTGATGCACTGTATAAAGGTCTCCATCATGTTAAATGTTTGGTGGATATTTGTTATTGTAAAAGTATCAGGTGTCCCTCATCATCTGCCCCAATCTGTTTCATATGTATTTGTTTCTCTTTCTCAATGTCTCCTCTCATGATCTGTTTGCTTAAAGTGATACCTGCATTGTTCATCTATTTCTTTAAATAAAATTCAAAGGTTACACAGGAAAGAGCATGCTGTACAGCTCCATTTGGCCATGCAATAAAGAACAGAATCTAGAAAACTTGTTAAAAAGGCAGCTTACTACTAAGCTAGTATGTTGTGGCCAGTCAGCCTTCTTTAAACTGAAGCACTTTTTCTTTTCCCCTATGGCCAATAAAGGCCTGTCTGCCTTGAGTAATTAGGTGCTAATGCGAAACAGCATTTTTCTAGCAGTTCAGTGGCATATTTAACACTAACAAGTCTATAACAGATGCTGTATTGTGACATCATTTCTGCTTATAAATTACTTTTTTGTGACTGCCAGGTCATTCACCTCTTATTTCCACATCAAGGAGGTCACATTGCTGACAATGGATTAGAGGATATGCAGACAAGAAGGCCAGCTGCTAGTTGAAATGCAGTTCTACAAATCCAATGATATATTTGCCAATTGCTTACAAAGAAAATATGTATTTCTTAAATGAAGTCATAGTGCACATTTTATCGATTTTAGAATATTTATAATGTTTTGTCTGTTTTGGATTTGCTTGTGCTTTAGACATAATTTTACAAAATGTGCACTGCAAGCTTTTTATTTACTGACCATTATGTTGCGGGAAGAACTCAGGCATGTTGCTACAGAAACAAAACAGGCAACTAAATACATGTTGCATCAGCGGTTCATGCTTTTTGGAATAAACAATAATGGCGATGTTTAAATACTGGTGCAGATGTAAGAAAAGCTAGAATTTGTGTTATATAGCATGATTTTACTGAAGTAGCACACACCATTCCTTCAATGTTACACTGATATTTTATTCTGTGTTTGATGCTGCACAAGGACTTATGAAACAATGAGGGAGCAGGTGGCAAAGAAATTACTATAGATCTCTTGCGGACCACACACAAAAAGGCCTTGATAGGCCACAGGTGGTTGGCAACAAATTCTGAGTAGCCTAGTCTCCAGATATTCACAAATCATTGAACTTAATGTAATCAGAGCTTTAAGGTCAACATGTACCCCTGTGAATTTGCAGTACTATATTATGCTGTAAATCCTTATGAAGAAAATGATTAGAAATTTATTTTAAGGACACAGACGCACACACATTCACCTACACATCGATGCTTTAGCTGAGGCATAAACTGTAAGCTAACAGTGTGCCCGATTACATATCTGATCACTTTTACTTCAAGTCAAACTGCAAGTGAGATTTTTATATTATGAAAGCCTGTAACTGATATATTTAATTAAAGAAACAATGCAGGTTATATTAATTGCTAAAAGGTAAATTAAAGTCATACTAGCACAAAGTACCGTATTTTGGTCTGCCGACTTACCAGTGTATAACTCTTTGACGTGTCTCAGCAACTGAAAGGGCAATTTTCTCAAAGTACAGAACGTAACATATCTGTTGTTTGTTGGACTAGTCCTTCATTTTTTTTCAACAATTTTGGCCTGAGAAGAAAACATGTTGCAACAGAAAATGCTAGTAAACAAAAAAATCCAGAAATGACGGTAAACCACAAGCTGCATAGTTCAATCAACTTTTATATGATACATTTACTGTGCTTCCACTATTACTTGATGAGGTACAGTTAAGTGAGATTACACCAGACAAAAACAACCAGTTGTAACCTCTGATAGATGAAAAAGAAACAACATGTTGTAAGGGGCACGCCCTTGCATACCCCATGAGAGTCCTCCACATCTCCCTGTGCTAAAATCTATCAACCCCTCAGTCACACAAACATAAAAAGTCAGAAATGTCCCTGATGTATGCATAGAAACTGCATGAAAAACAGTACTGGGAGGTCAGCTTTGCTGTGCTGAACATGACCATGCAGCTCACCCAGAGGTATAGAAAAGCCATTGTCAGTGTTTCTCCAGGTAGTATGATGAATCATTTTGCCATGCCTAAACAAATGAGATGGTGCAATAATTTACAGAAGTACAGGCTGCCCTTTTCTCTGTACTGTTTTAGATACTGCCATGAATAGTCAGTGGTCAGCAGAAGAGAATGAGTCAAGATTAAGTATTTATCCTTGCCTTATCTTAAGTATGCAGCCTTTTTTACTTCACTGAATGACTGTCAACTAGTAAAAACTAGTGTCAGCATAGGTGGGAAGCAGCAAATAAATGAATTTTGCTGAATAGCCCCATGTGGTATATTAGGAAATCCATATACTTTGGCTAAACATATAAACAACTTTGTTAACATTATAATGTCTTCCACAGTCCTTACAGCATTGTTTAACTATCTGTTTGTATATAGTATATGAGATACAGTAGAGAAATTAATAAAACCCTAGAGTGTCTTCTGGTCTTCTAAATGTCATGTTTCTTATCAAGCCATCTAGTGAAGTGGGAAAAACTTTTTTAGGAAGAAATTGTTAGTGAAATAACAGAAGAAAGTGCCTCTATTTCTACAACGCACATCAAAACTGAAATCTGAAGATATTTTTACATGAACTGATACTTAATTTACAGAAAATACAGTGGAATGCCAGTGATGAATCTTCACTGATAATGCCATTGCATAAGATAAAGAAAGATATTTTTTATCGCCGAAAAGCTACAAGTCAACACCACTAGAACTACAAATGCTGCAGGTAACTGCCTTTTCTCCAACTCAGTAGGCAAAATATGGAATAACCTCCCCTCACACATTTCCTCTCTAGCCTCCTTTCATCTTTTTAAAAAACAACTTCTTTTACACCTGAGCAACTTCTGGCTCTGCTATTGTACCAATCCTGACTAACCTACTTTCCTCTTTCTACTATCTAATTTCCTTATTTCAAAACTGCAATCTTTCTCTGAGATCACAAATGACTTAATGTCTCTACTGCTACTACTGTTCTCATATTTCAAAAAAAAAAAAAAAAATGTACATACAATGTCTTTTACAAGTATGTATATACATTTTAAACTATGTAATACCCCATCCTTACATATTTGTACTGTAAGTAGTTAATGCCTTTCTCAATACGTAGATGGCACTATTTGTTCTTTATTACTTGATCTAGACTAATATGTATGCATTGTTGCTCACTGTCTGTGTCACAAGCGTTTATTGTAAATGTTTAACATTGCTTTTATCTGTGGAGCTTTTCTCCCCGGGCCTCCACTGAAAATGGACATTGATCCAGCTGGACTAGCCCGGTCAACAAATGTAAAATAAAATAAAAATAAAAAATAAACATGGTAAGTGAAATGATTCCTCTGCAGTGTCTTTCATCAAGGACCCTAGCCACAAGTACAAGGATAAATTTGACATACTACAGTACACATCAGTCAACACAGTCTTGGGTTGGGTTACGGAGTCCCAGATACCAGCAGAAAACCTACACATGCTGACAGAAACATGCATATTTCATACAGACAGTGAACAGAGGTCAGGACTGAACCAAAGATCTGTGAGGCAGAAACCATCCACCTGTAGATGGTTACCACCTTGACAGCAAATACTGAAACATAAATAAAATAAAGACATATGCCTTTGATCCTAATGGTGTCAACAGTTGCTCTGTTTGCATGAATTCATGTATGTATACTTATGCATATGGGTCTACTAAACAGTATTGATAATGGACTTACTGTGGCTTGACTTCCCAATCACACTAATCACTGCTAAAACAAACTGAGACAATAATAAACAAAATAAGATATTTTTAAAGAGCATTTTTGTAGGTGGCTATGTCCCCTACAATCTGAAGTGTGGGATCTCTGCCCTTAAATCTTTCCTTTCTTTGACTGTTGAGATTGATTACTTTGGGGAAAAAGGAAACTTTTTTCTGAGTTAGTACAACCTTGAATGTAGTATATTTAGATATTAGTGGTATGGGGCAAAGACCCCAAATTTGGGGTACAAGGGAATGCAGCAGTACTGCAAAAATATTACTGTGAACTTTACCACTCACACAATATAGTGCCACGATCTACTAACAGTAATACAATTAGCCATGGTAGACTAGGAGCAGTATATTTCTGCTTGGTAATCAACATGGACCTATATAAATATATATATATATATATATATATATATATATATATATATATATATATATATATATATACACACATATATATATATATAGGTCTACTTGATTTGATCAACATTTCACAATGTCGAAACCCATATGGCCAAGATCATATGACTGACATTCAAAATGGCGAACAATGCTAGTAGACCAAAAAAAAAAAGAAATAAACTAAATTTAAGCATGCTAGCAGGGGGCCTCCACCACCCTGCACCCCCCACACCCCCCGTAACTTTAATATACCAACTCCGAGATTACACTACAGTGCGGAAATGGAAATCTTTCCATTCCACAATGTACGGAGATGCCGGTTTCCCATGGTCGACATTTCAAATGTCGATCATATGGTCTCGGCCATATGGGTTTCGACATTGTGAAATGTCGACCATGTGAAGGGGACCCATAAATATATATATATGTAGATATATATATATATATATATATATATATATATATAGTGACTTAGATATATGTCTACATATCAATATACATACATACATATATATATATATATATATATATATATATATATATATATATATATATATACACACACACACACACACACACACAAACATATCTATATCTACATATATATATATATATATATATATATATATATATATATATATATCTATATATGGTTCCCTATCAGAAGCCTGAAACACTATAAGCCTGAAAATCAAAATCCTGAAAACACAAAATGGACATACTGACGTCATTGTGGCTTTGCTATTGTTAGCCCTGTGGTGTTGGGTCATGCGTTGGGTTCAGGTAAGTGTGTGGTTGGTTTTATGTTAGGGTTAGGGGCGGTTTAAGTGAGTTAGGGTTAGGGCACAGGTTAGGCATGTATGCAATAGTGACAAATATTGGGATTAGGGGCGTTTTAAGTGAGTTAGGGTTAGGGTGCGGGTCAGGTGAGTGTGCGATAGTGACGGACCTTAGGGTTAGGGTCAGGGTCAGTTGGTAGATATTAGTGTCTTTATAGTGACATATTAGCATTATTTGTGTTTTCAGGATTTTGAGTTTCAGGATTTTGGTCTTTCAGTCTATAGTTTTCAGGATTTTGATTTTCAGGCTTATAGTGTTTCAGGCTTCTGATAGGGAACCATATATATATATATATATATATATATATATATATATATATATATATATATATAAAACACAGAGAGAGAGAGAGAGAGACAGAGAGGTCTATTTATAGATAGCTATATCTAGCTATATTTATACCTAAATCTATATCTATCTGTCTATATGAGTTTATCATCAAGCACCATTTAAAATACCAGCCATAAAGGATGATCATTTTAGATCAAATCTAAAATGATCAGAAACTCCCCACCCCCTGCTGATTATATATACCAACTCCAAGATTGCACAAAAGTGGGGGCAAGGGCAAATTTCTTTACCCCACTGCACCACGATCCAATAGAATATCCTGGCAGCAAAAACTTGATTGAAAACAGCATTCTTTCATATGAGCATTCACTCCCCCAGATTTATTAATCTTCCCTGCAGGACTAGCTTATTCCTGCATGGAAATGGCTGTTTAGGAGCAGGATGGCAGCGCATCATGCATATTAATGAAGAGGCGCTGCCTGAGCTCCTAATCTTACATGGAGCATATAAGAGTGCAGGGGGTATGTCTGAGAGCAAACCTTTCAGAATACACATGCCTCTGCAATGATGAACAGCAGAAAGGCCAAAGGAATGAGCTAGACCGCTCATAGGTATCCGCATACCCTCAGTAACATTCCCCCACATGTACAATAGTAATAGTAAATACAAACCAAATAAACAAACTTTTTTTTTATTATGAATCCAGTTAAAGCTAACCATAGGTGTGTGGATTTGCCCATCACTTAGCTATGGTTAATGCAGGTTAAATGGCTGAAGAGGGTAACAAGGAAGATATATGCAAATGAAGCAGTATAGCAATAGTGTAGTGGGCAGAGCATTCCAAGTCTGAGTCCCACTGCAACACGTTCCATTTTCCATGTCAAATCACGTTATGACCAATATTTTAGTTGCATAATCTACTTGTTGTATCTTTTGGCTTTTCCCGGTTAGGGGTCGCCACAGTGGAACTCCGGTCCGCTAATGATTGGCAGTAGATTTTTACGTACCGAGTTGCCAGCTCTGACGCACAACCTTCAACGAAGGTACGCCCATTCACACATGTCTCCACACAGAAGACGCTTTAGCTGAGAATTGAACAGGACAACTTCTTACTGTGAGGCGAAAATGCTACCGCAGCACCCCCACCGCACTACAGTTGCATAATCTACTAAATAACATATATTTGTGAAATGGAGTACTGCATTAAATGCAGACATGAGGTGTCAGTGTCAAAATGTTGCAAAGTCTACAGATAATCACATGTGCCCCATACAGTATATATACACAGAAATCATGGATACAAATGGAAGGTAAAATATGTAATGAATGATAATCCCATACAGCTTCCAAATTCCACTCCTTCCCAAGAACCATTAGATATTACTGTCTAAATCAGTGCAGATGTAAGTGGGAGTAAGGACTAGTAAGCAAGTATAAGCATCAAAAAGCAGTTGTAAGCATATTTAAGCATTATTAAGTGAGTTTAAGCCCGTCTGCATGGAGGTAAGCAATGCGCACACAGGTTAAGCAATATTGAAGCTAACTGTCTGTAAGCATCATTAACTGGAAGTTAGCAGTGCTTTCCCTCCCACAAAGCCACGCAAACCCGCTTACACCTGCTTAAAAGTGCCATAACCACTCTGTGTCCAACAGCTCTTGTTCTGTCCAGCAACAAAAAAAAACAACCTCTGCAAGGCTCGAACCCAGAACCCTGCACAGCACAGCTAAAGTGATTTACCACTGAACTATGTCAGATACATAGAGCCCTAATATTTTCATAAACATATCATCCAGCCCAGTCATTCAGCAGTACAAGAAATGTGTTTAAACATGTAGATGTATGCATGTGTGTACATATTATTATTTAAATAGATATATACATATGTAGATATATATATATATATATATATATATATATATATATATGTATATATATATATATATATATATATATAAAACAAACACGTGTTTGTTTTATGTTATTAAACTGAGTATTTTATCTACGCTTTGAGCAATTTTATTGGAATTTCATCTACTCTGACTGGATATTTTATGCTGCTTATTGTTACTGGATTTTTGTGGATATACTTTCTTTGCTGGGCCTTTTGTGTGTGGATATATATATATATATATATATATATATAAATACATATATATATATATATATATTTTATATATATATATATATATATATATATGGTTCTAGGACGGAAGATCGACACGCAAAAGACCGACACCGACTTCACTGACGTGAAAACACCGACACAGAAATAACCGACACTACAAACCACGGACATTTCACAGGTAAGGGGTTAAAATTCGCTAATCAAGCCTACCATGTTCAGGTAAGGTGGCAGTGTTATGCATGTGTGAAATTTAAACCCCTTACCTGAACATGGTAGGCTTGATTAGCTAATTTTAACCCCTTACCTGTGAAATGTCCGTGGTTTGTAGTGTCGGTTATTTCTGTGTCGGTGTTTTCGCCGGTGAAGTCGGTGTCGGTCTTTGCATGTCTATCTTCCGTCCTAGAACCATATATATATATATATATATATATATATATATATATATATATATATATATATATATATATATAATACATATATATATATATATATATATATATATATATATATATGTATGCAGATATATATATATCTATATAGGTATATACAGACATACATCTGTAGATAAAAATGGGAATATAATAAAAACATATATGTCCACATGCACCGTTAATGGGGTTGAGGCCCCAAACAACATATGCCTTGCACAAATAGGTATCCTCCACAGCCAAACTTGTCTGCCCTGCAATACACTACCAACTGTTGCAGATCCCATAACCCGGACCTGACATGACATAGGCAAAGATGTTAACAGTACTCCATCCCACCTGTATGATGTCAGGCTGGTATCAGTAACATATATATATATATATATCTATATGAGACTGTGGTGGTGGTGCTGCTGTAGCATTGCCGCCTCACAGTAAGACGTTGTCTGGTTCGATTCTCAGCTAAAGTGTCTTCTGTGTGGAGACATGCGTGAATGGGCATACATTCATTGAAGGTTGTGCGTCAGATTTGGCAACTCGGCACGTAAAAATCTACTGCCAATCATTAGCGGACCAGAGTTCTGCTATGGCGACCCCTAACAGGGAAAAGCCAAAAGATACAACAAAAATATATATATATACAGACACACATATATATATATATATATATATATATATATATATATATATATATTTACATATGTATAGCTATATATGTAACAACACATACACACACAGAGATATGTATAGGAAGATACATATGTAGAAGGCGCACTCATTATGGAACAGCCTACAGTTACCACCCTACCAAATGGACACTGTATGAGCCACCCATACAAATGTCAATCATTGCCTGCAACATATACCCACAGAGAGTCAAAGGATATAACACCACACACAGGTTTGCATACATGGGAAAGCTTTATTTGTGTACTATTACAGTTGTACATGTCATGTCATATAGATGTTTAGACACTGATATCCATATAAACAGAGTAATGCAACTGTGAAACAGTTATACTAATACAGTTGTCTGGAAAGGTTTACATATGTTGCTTTCCAGGCTGAGGCCTTCAGGTAGTACAATAGTAAAGACATACTGGGCCACAGGATACCAAACAATCAACAGTAAGTAATGCAGATGTATAGTCCAGCAGCCTCTATCTACACTCTACACAATTCCTAGGGGGTAAAGACCTCAGTCTCAGGAGAGAGGTTACCCATTAAAATTAGTTTTATACATAAAACGTGAAGTGGTGTTTAAAAGGTCCATGTCTTTCTCTCCTATTTTAACATCAGGCATTAAAACTGTGAGTAGTAGTATGAGGGACAATCCTGATTTATTTGTTTTAAAGTACAACCCCTTGAGTATCCCTCTTATTGAAACAACCAATAAAATCTGGCAGATCTGTTTCGATGAGCAAACAAAGATAAAGTTGGCGGCTCAACCCAAGGTGGTATTCAGTAGGGGGAGAAACATAAAAAACATCTTGGAGGACAAGAAACACAGATGGTATAAATCTTTTTACTTTTTACAGCTGGTTTCCACCTCATGTTACACTATGGCTGACCATTGGCTGATTAGTTAATTGTTTGATGGCTTTTAACAATTTATATCATTGTATTACAATGTTTTCTTTGACTCTGATGAAGCCAATTACTTGAGAAAGCGCTTAGTTGAAGGAACTTATTTTTGTCAGTAAAGTCAGTGTGTTCGTGGTTGTTGTTGGGATTTCTTTCTTTATCTTCTTAGTTTTTTTTCCCTGTTGGGAATTGTTATTTTTTTTGCAATAGCTGGTGGTGGAAGTATTGCCATTATGATGGACATGTGGGATCCACAGCCCACCCCTTGCAGGATACTTAGGTTAATCTGTATTGTAGCCATAGGTGTGTAATAGAGTTACCTGTAATCTGGCCCTACATATACCCCCCTAATGTCAGGCTGTCTCCATATGTGGCACCTGTCTGTGTTGTAGCAAGGCAGAACAGTGCAGCTCTGCAGGAAGGTGTTGTGAGATTATGGATCTGATTTCTGAATGTACCTCACATATAGGTATGCATATGTGTACACACAGACACACACACACATATATATATATATATATATATATATATATATATATATATATATATATCTGTATATATATATATATATATATATATAGATATATGTATGTACTTATACATGCATGTCCACAAATATACAGATAACCATGTGTAGACATATATATGAGCACATATATACATCACATATATCTACACATATATAGCTATATATCTATATGCACGTCTACATATATACAAACACACACACAGACATATGTATGTATATACATGTGCGAGCAAACAGCACACATAGCGATAAACACAGATATCTACAGCTGTCAGTGTTTGCAACATGGATGGGTATGTCACATGTGAACCCCTTGTTAGGACCACATTGCCCTTGTCTGTGAAGTATGAAATGGGAATATGGGGAACTGTGGCAGGTATAGTTGTGGAGGTGGTCAGGGTTGGTAAATATAGAGGACAGTCTACAGGGGTGGTATGTGAGACATGTGGTGGGTAAACACCCTGGATGGTGTGTGTGGTCTGTGATGTGAATGCCCCATGGGCCACAATATGGACACAATGGGAGCATGTTTACCACCCACTGCTACTCACAACACCAGTCCACATCCTTAAGGTGCCTGGCCTGGAGGGTGAGCAGGAGGAGCATGTTGGCCCTGTGAATGTGTACTGGGTGCCTCAGAGTAATGTAGCACATCCCACATGTGTCTGTGGAGCCCATTATGGAACAGACCCTGGACCTGACCTCAGGGGACAGGAACATATCTATGTGTGCCCCCAGGGGACAACATCTCCTGGGTTGGTTCCACCTGACAGTATTGCTGGACCAGTACATGAGGAGGCCCCAGGGTGGGACACACATGTGATGTGGCTTGGTAACATGGGCAGATGAGTTTGGAGAGGTATTGCTTCTGGCCAATAGTACATATACATGCTACTGTGTCACTGTTATAGAACATATGTTGGTAGTAATAGTCTACAGAGTCCCAAAACATGTCCAACAGCATGCATAAATAACCGCAATAACACAGTATGTCAGATGTGCAGCACACATATAGCAAGCATACCACAGGAGTAAATGGAACCATTGTGGCCCTGAAAATGGCATGCAGTTCAATAGTCTGTAACAGACTAGCAATGATAGTGTCCACACAGGGAATATGGCTACAAACACAGTGCACAAAGCGTGGTACAGTACAATATCTGCCCCATTGGGAGGTATGCTGTAGCCATACCTATTGAGTTGTGTGTATGGTTTGTTGTTGCTGATATGGTGGGGGGTTGACAGTGATGTGTATTAAGAACTGTGGTAACCTTGCTGCATGACTTGCTCACACCTGTGTCCATCTTTATGTCTTTCAGGCATGATGTCTCATGGAAGGCTGCCAGCCTACACAGCAGCAGAAAATGACATCCTGCTAGATGGACTCATTCATCACTATGCAACCTTGTTTGGCCAGGCTGCCCATGATCAGCAGGAGCAGACTGCCCTGAGGAATGACTTAGTCCACAGGGTCAATGATGTCGGACTGCACAACCGCAGTTATGAGCAGGTCCAGCATCATTGTTCTGACCTGCTTTGCAATGCCTGTCGACATGCTGCTGCAGTCCGGGGATCACCTCGCCATAGGGGGGGCCATGCCATCCATCCCCGTGACACATGTGGAGGAGCTCCTGGCCAGCCTTGTGGTACCTGTCCATCTGGTCAGCCACCAACCACCAGACACCTTTGTAGAGGTGGGTGTCACACACTGGCCGAGGACCATGCAGGTAAGGCCACAGGGCACATCCATAGACCACTGTTGCACATACATCTGCATCGGTACAGGTAGATCATGCATATCTTACATGTCATAGATATATTTTGTTGCTGCATAGTAGTGATAAACAGATGTCCATATGTGGTAGTATTGTGGAAATGTACTATTGATGTATTGTTATACTGCACCCATCCTGTAGCACTGCCACAGTTGTGACCACTGACTTTGCATCTCTCACCCTCTTATGTAGGTCCCTCTGGGATATCACCAAGGCAGCAACCTGTAGCTGGTGAGCATGGTTTATGTAGATGCTTGCCAATACACCGGGCATGTAATGGTGATGGTATATTCCATGCACACATCTAACACACCTACCCAGAATAAATGCTGTACATGTACATGTATTATTACTGTGAAATGCATGGCATCACAGGGGTGACCATGATGGGGTATTGGAAGGGTATGTCAGATACCTACATGATAACTAACATCCTGTCATTGTGGAATGTGTCCACAGAGAGTAACATAATGGTGGGAGACATTGCCTACAGTAGGGACATGTTTGTAACAACATCCATATACAGTGCAACACCAGTGTATATACCTGCAGGACAATGGCAACTGCTGCAGATATACACTATGGCATGAGGCATTACAGTGGTCCACATTATCAGCTGGGACTAGGCTGTAACATGTGGTGTAGAGTGTATGGGACACTGCAAAGTGACACACATGTGTATGGCTTACTTGTCATGCAGCTGCAAAAAGGCTGAAGGAGTGGGGAGGGGTGTCAGCATAACACACCAGTGCACTACAGCAGGGATCCTAAGGATGCTAAGAATGGCTGTATCTGCACATAGTCAGGTTCAGGACCTGTGGCAGTCATAATCCTATCCCCACAGCAATAGTGATGGCAGTGTGTGAACACCAAGGGATGTGTACATGAGTAGACCTTGCAAACATGCAGAATAGGGGGACATGTGTAGGGCAGACTGAGCATATACTGGCAAATGCAGATGGCTCATGCTGGTATACCCCTGCCAGGAGTAGTGACTGTTGTAGTACACACAACAAGAGATGTGACAAACCGTCATGATAAGGGTGTGCACCCATATGCCCACATGATGTGTATGCATTGTAGTCAGCATCCGCACACCTAACACATTCTGTAGACACTGCATGTGAAAGTAAAGGACATATGTCACATATCGGGCTCATGTACTGTTAAGATATGCAGTGATGTGGTCCCATGGCAGATCAAGGATGTGTGCATCATATCAATAAGGGTGTGTACACCCCCCATAGCCATGGTATGCTCTGATGGTTGTCAGTGTAAGAGTATTGGATTGGTCATACATGGTCCGCTGATGTTGAGAGCTGTGAATCAGACATCAGGCATTCACAAATGACATCTGTCCACATATCATCCCAGGTATGTATTGCTGGAAAACATAGGGGCTGTCAGTATTAAAGCTGACATAACTGACACAGTAGTACACATTCAGCAATGGGCTGTAGACCTGCGAGGTGTAGTGCACAGTACATTTCAGGGTGCAATACAGGTGCACAGCAATACCATGTTCATGGGTGCAGTGGTATCCAGGGGAAGGGGCTTCACCTAGTGATGCAGCACATGTATGTGATGCATGTGCTGTGTCACATAGTGACACAGCACATGCATCACACACATGTATACTGTTGCTAGCATGGGTTGACTATAGCTGCACTGAATGCTGTTGGGTACCATATGTTATGCATGTTGACAGAGGGATAATAGGAGGACTGTGTTTACTATCATTGTGCAACCTCACCTGTGTGTGTGTGTGTGTGTGTGTGTGTGTGTGTGTGTGTGTGTGTGTGTGTGTGTGTGTGTGTTTGTGCGTCCTGGTGGGTAGTTAGTTTGTCTGTAGGGTCACTCTGGTGAAGTGGAGGGACATTGATGCATGTAGGATGCTTGTGTGCATGTGTGTGTGTTTGTGTGGCTGGCCATGTATGCACGTGTGATTGTGGGGTGTTCATATAGCAGTACCTCCCTCTGGGATCATGCAGTACATATATATGGACTGCCACATTACACACCAGGAATACTTGTCATGTGTGTAATCACAGGGCAGCTGATAGTATAATATGGTCTGAAGCATGGAACAGGCATCAGGACACCAGGAACACCCTTAATATCGAATTCAACAGAGTGGTCACCTACAACCCACGTATGTAGCACTAAAGATGCATTGTGGAAGTACTAGTCAACAGCAGGGAGTGTATCCAAATATTACAGTTGTCACATGATAGGATGATTGAGCAGCATATCTGGCATATACTGAACATTACATACAAATGACACACCTGTGTGTGATATTATGGATAGAACATAGTAGCCAACACAGATAGGGGCCATGCTCATGACCGAATGACAGCAGCGAGGCCATCTAAAACCACAACACACAGGTCAGGCAGGTAATGTAGTAACAGTTCTTGTGTTGTGACTGCTTGTGTAGGCATTTAGAGGAATGGTATGTTAATGAGTGGTATCAATGTGTGTATGTTAACAAGTGTGATGCATGATGGGCTACACATGGACATATACATGGGACTGTCTGTGAAGTCAGGGACAGGTTGGTATTACGGAGGTGTTTGTGTGTGTGTGTGTGTGTGTGTGTGTGTGTGTGTGTGTGTGTGTGTGTGTGTGTGTGTGTGCGCGTGTGTTTATTGTTAGGCAATGCTGTACATGTTTTAAAGTGCATTTATTGTTTTTCCCCAGAGGTGGCGAGGTGGGTTAAGGTCCCTCCTGCATGCAATCTGATGTTGGTGTCCATACAGACACTGAAAATGATGATAGTAGTGTTGAGGCACAGGTGAGGTTGTCAGGGGCCAACACTGTACCATCATTTGACATGCCCCTTTTAGCCACCCCCAACCCCACACACAGTTACAGTGCCTATACATACCCCATCACCAGTGGCCATAGCAGAGGGACTGCTGGCATTTGGTGGCAGTGCACAGGAAAGTGTGGTAACCATGCCTACTGTGTCTGGTCGCAGCAGGCATAGCTGGATGTCCAGCAGGGCACCACATAGGCAGATGTCCCAGGGTGCTCATGGTAGAGCCACTGGACATCATGCCTCTGGCAGAGATGACATAGCTGGTATCAGCAGGCGCATGTTTCAGGCTGTTATGGCGGTGCAGGCATGTATAGAACATTACACCAGACAGGTCCTGAGGCTGCAGAGGGCTGGTCTCACATCTATAAGCGACAACATCCATGAACTGTCTGGTACCATCTGTGCTTATACCTAGCTAATGGATAAATGGCATGATGAGATGATGGCTCTCATTGACTGCGGTGTGTCCATGCTTGAACGTGTGGTGGGGGTGCAGTGATGACCATATGGACGTAGGCCAGCAACACCAACAGCTGGCAGTCAACGAGCATGTGCTAGGACACTAAGGGGCTCCTGTAGTGGCAGTACCAGCCCTGGCATTACAGGGTGGCTGTCCACACCACAGCACAGCAGGCCAAGTGCACATGGTCTTGGCTAGTCCTAGGAGGGACCTGGTACCAGCGAACATTTGTCATCAGCAGGTGAGAGTAGCACATTGAGGCCTATACCTGGATGTGCCCATGGAACCCCTGTCAGGCACAGTCCATGTGTCCATGGCCAGAGGCAGTGAACTGCACACCCTGCCAGGTATGGTATGCAGCTGTCCATAAACACCTGTGTAGGGTAGCCACATGGCAGAACTGTGTGCATGCATACCCACACACTATACAAACACACCTAGGGCAACCCCATTCCTACACACACCACAGCACCATGCCCAGCTCATTGCAGTACACCCCCTCACCCACACACATGGTGTCAAATGTATGGTCCATCCTCGGTCTCTGGCAAACCAACATCACACCCTGTGCATATGATGATACCTATGCCACATCCCTATCATCCATACCATCAATGCAGGGACAGGCTAATATGGTTCTGATGCACACGGTGACTGTACTACAGTGTACCATAGTAATGCAGTGTAACTTTGTAAGGAGTAAAGTGTAATGCATATATGGCAAATAATGAAGCCATCCAGCAATGATGCATTATAGCTGTTAGTAACACAGGTTGATTGTGGTCTCCATAATGTTATCCATTTGTGCTGCAGGTCTACCTGTGTCAGCACAGGTATGCCCTGTGCGGGTCTATATTGCCAAATCAAAATACCCTTTACGTGAATACCAATACGTCGACACCTATAACGTGAACCGTGAAAATCTCAAACGCACTAAACAGCAAAAAATAAAATAATGAACTGTCATAGTCGGCCAACCCCACCTACTACATACTACCTACCCAAACAAAATAAATAAACCACATACATACACTAACTAAACCCTACTTCTAACTTAAAGTAAAGCACCAAAACCCTACTAATAACCCTACACTAAACCCCACATACACAACTAACTATGCACTATCCTTAACCCCTCCCTAACCCTAAGGACTGTAACTACCACACACGTCCCCTAAAGACATACACCCAAAAAATATTCAATACACATACATACATTTAACAAAACCCTACTTCCAACACTACACTAAACCCCACATGCACAACTATCTATGCACTATCCTTAACCCCTCCCTAACCCTAAGGTCCATAACTACTGCATACTTCCCCTACAGACATAATCCCCAAAAAAATAAATAATACACATACATACAGTTAAATAAATCCCTACTTCTAACACTACACTAAATCTTACATACATTATCTATCTATTCACTTACCTTAACCCACATCCTAATCCTAAACTCCTATCTATCGCACACTTACCTTATGGAGCTATACTACAGACGGGCCAACCATTACACTTCGACATTTAAATTTTTGCTATTTTGGATGCTCAGTGTTTCAATCTTTCACGCAATCCGTGTCACTCTTTTTGTATTCACGATTACGGTCTTTCAGTCTGGTAATAGGAACCCCCCCTGTGCATATGATGATACATGAGCCGCATCCCTGTCATCCATACCATAAATGCAGGGACAGGCTAATATGGTTCTGATGCACATTGTGACTGTACTACAGTATACCACCATACCGCATTGTAACATGGTGTAAGAAGTGAAGTGTAATGCATATATGACAGGTATTGTAGCCGTCCAGCAATATTGCATTATAGCTGTTAGTAACACTGGTTGATTGCGGTCCCTATAATGCTATCCATTTGTGTTGTAGGTGTACATGTGTCAGCACGAGGATGGTCTACAGTCATATTCTACAATGGGGTATGGCACTGTGGTGACACCATTGCTGTGACATATCTGGGGTACAGTTGAACACATGTCACAGGTTACTAAAATGGTTATTGCCTGTGCCACATGGAGGGGTGACCCGCTGGGACTTGTATACCCTGCAACCTGATGTAGACTCATCCACATACATGCACACTGTTACTTGGCAACACTGGGACTAGACCCCTACCTAGCTATGTAGTGATACTAAAGAGTGTGGCTTACATTGCACACACCACACAGCATTTGTGTGACGTGTGTCCCAGGTTACATGTTACATGCAGAACATCCCCAGACATGTACAGTATGCTAATGGGGGATGTAATGGGTTTATATGGACAATATGTAGTGTGACATACCTTCATATGCACATTAACAGACACATAGGCAGACACACATCCGAGAGACTAGGGCCTATTGCTGCTAACTAACTTGACCATGTGTCCAATTTGTTACAGGTAGGCTGCACACAGCACATGCATAACTGGTCTGGATTGTGGTATTAGTTACCTGTATGGTTGATGGTGACAGTGGTAACCATAACATGGTACATGGGACATATACCAGGTGTACCTTGGTGTAATGACAATGTACACAGCACCCACATTCCCCAGTGGATATTGTACTCCTTAAAACCCATGATGACACTCTGCCATACCCCCATCACACATTGGCCATGACTGCAATACAACCCATAGTATACCCCAACAGTGGTACTACAGGGATATGCATCTAATGCACATGACACATGTGTAGTAGGGTGTTGCATTGTCATGCCTCACCTATGGGCAGCAGCAACACTATCTGTACTACTGCGTGGCAATGGGTATTGTAATAGGAGTATGTGGCCCCAGAATGCTGTACCCTACAGATATACGGATATGCACACATACACACACATGCCAGAACACAATGGGTATCCCATGCCTGTCAACCCATTTGTACAAAACTGTTGTGGTGGTACTGCAAGGCTCATGTAGCCAGTATGGGGAGGAGCTTAACAGGGTACATGTAATGTCCCATACAGCAGCAGCCACAACAGACTATGGTAATGGGTGTTGCATTGGTTGTGAAGGCCCTCATGGATTTACCAAGTACAGGTGTGCTAACACACAGACACTGCTATACTCAGTCATGCACACATACACATGTGTCAGTACAGGGGTTCATCGCTGCAGGTGGTCATAGCTGTGTACCTAGCTATTGTCCAAGGAGAGATGGGATTTGTCGGGGTTTGTGTGTACAGTGGTATACTGCCACCTGCCAGGTGGCAGCAGGCAATCTATCGACAGACACTTCTGTGGTGACCCTCAGGGTGAGAATGACATGCATCAGCCAATCCTCCAGGTGCCTCCTGCACATGGCCACTGAGGTGATCAAGTTGACATGTATGCAACATGCATTACAACTCATGGTTAGTGTCTGTGATGGAGACCTGTACGCACACATGTTCTGTTGACTGTGGTAGTGTAGTGGAGGTACCTGTGGCACGTGGTGCGTACAGGGTGACATCTCCTATATGTGCCACTTCTTACACAGCTGGGCAGATGTGTCAGTGTCCATCAAGCTTAGGTTGCATGTACATATCCCAGCTGGATACCTGCCATCTGAACATCTTTACAGGGACTGACAGTCATCAGCCTGGCAAGTAGTTATGCAGTAGGATGAGTGTGTTGACAGAAAGACATTTAACAACAATATGTATGCCATAACTACATGTCAGAAGCCCTCACTAACATGTGCTATACAGACAGTAGTCTACAGTTGCATTCCACATGTCAGATCATTACCCAGTAAGGGGTGTATACTGTGACACAGTTCACATACCAGGGATACAACAGGGAGGGCTCAGAATCCAGCTATTCCTGCAGGTGTGCCTGTTGTCAATACTACATTTAGCACTCTGCTCTTGCCTGGGTAAGCACTGCCAACAGTAGTACTGCCATGGTACACTACATGCCAGTGTGACAGCATGTACACTGGGATATTACCCCTGCATGTAACGCATTTACATGGATAACAGTGCTGCATAGGCCTCATATACATCTGTGTCCCACACAGGACACTCACACCCCTTGCTACTGTAATGACAGCACATAGGCACATGTATTGTACATGGCATTACATACACTTATTACAGATGTCATTACCATGCTATGTTATCAGACTGGGTGATGTGAACTGGTTACCAGGGCTAAGCCATGCTTAGCAAGTATCAGCACTACTGCAATATAACAGCTGAGCTGATTTGTGAACTGGTAAGCGAAGCCTACACTGTGTAAGCACCCGTATATTTACCCATAGCTTAATACCACTTAACTTCACTCAAACCCAGGCAAAAGCACTTAAAGCTGCTCAAAACTGCCTTAACTACTCTGTATCCAACAGCCCTTGTTCTGCCCAGCAACAAAATGAACAGTCCTTGAACCCAGGACCCTGTACACTAAAGTCACAACACTTAACCGCTATGCCATGACCACTCTGAAGACAGCTGTGGTTTTACCAATATAGCTGTCAGTACATATATCGAGAAATATTGAACAATTGCCTTTACTTCCACAATTGTGTAGTACTTCTTATTAATATGACTGTTGCATCACATAAGTTGTTTTATCATAATGTACACATAGCAGATACATACGGTGAGATACATCTGGGAGGGTATACACAACTGTGAGGTTTACACATGAGAGGAATATGGATATATACATATAATAGGTCGATATATGTCTACATGTACATACACATATATACCCATACATATGTCTGTATACACATCTGTATAGTGCAACATATATATGGCCATGTGTACATCTCTTTGTATGTACATATATATATATATATATATATATATATATATATGTGTGTGTGTGTGTGTGTGTGTGTGCGTGTGTATGTGTGTGTGTATAGATATATGAATATATAACTATATATGTATGCACATCCTGTGTGTACAGATATGCCTATTTATGTGGATGGAATATGACCATGGTGTACTAATAAGTGTGCTCACACCTCTTCTATCAGCAGACACACATCCAATCTCAAAAGTGCAAGTAACAGGATGAAGAAAAATCTGCACAGAGATGCCCAAGAATTCCACCACAAAAAAGTTGTAAAATTCCGTTGTTTATTAACTTGAACACTTCAGGTGGCAAAAACCACCTCAGCGTCCGTAAAACTGATGACAATCTGATAATAGAAACTAACAAAAGAAGCTGATAAAAATTATTGAAATTATAACCAGAATTGCGAACTGGATCGTGAATATGTGGATATATATGTAGATATCTATAACTAAATGTGCATACATATCTATTCTGATATAACTATTACTGTCAATATATATATGTAGATATCCATACGTATATGTGCATATGTATTTCTATCTGTATATGTGTAGACATATATTGCTCTGTATATGTATATATCTGAGCGTTTATATGTATATGTATATATGTACATATACATATCCATCTATGAATGTTGATATGTATAGGTGTATATATCTATATAGATATATGGATAATTATATATACATATATGTTCACCATATGTCCTGAACATGGAGTGGAGCCCTACCTCAGCCCCAATAGTCCCAACATCTTAGTGCAAGGGGATGTCAGGTATGTATTGCAGGTATATTTATAGACTATTGCTACTGTAATAGGGATTGCCTTCACAGACATGGTGTGCGTGGGAGGTCACATCTGCTTTTAACATGTGCGCCATTGGCTACTGACAGACATCCTTAGGACATCATAGTAAAGTGCCACTGCTAGCACAGTAATGCTCCTGTGGACTACAGCAGAGATATGGCCAATATATGTGAACAGTCTAACACACTCTGGTCAGTCCAGAGTTTTACACAGAACCCCTTAGTGCAAGACATGTGGACCAAGCCTGACAATGTGGATGTTAAAAGCCATGTAGATGGGTATATCACGCAAATACTGATATACATTTGCCCCCATAGGTTATGCATTCACACACCCCTCTCTGTCCTGACACATAATAACCACTGGAACAGAAGTGCCATAGCCACATACTACCCACTAATTAGTGACATACATCTGCTCTGCATCCCACTACTTTGTCTGACATACTTGACTGATATGGTGGCCCAGCAACAGTACATCTGGCAAGTATCTGGACATGACATCTCACTGCATAAGTACACTAAGCTGCTAGGCATGTAACATAGCACTGTGCAGGCTACAGACAGACTGCTTCAACACTGGCCTACATTTATTATTTATTTATTTATTAATTTTACATTTGTTGACCGGGCTAGTCTAGCTGGATATATGTCCATTTTCAGTAGAGGCCCGGGGAGAAAAGCTCCTAACAGGAATAATGACAAAGTTAACAATGTTCAGAACCAGTAATAATCACAATACAGAGGTAGTATTGGTCTACTGAACAGTTGTAATAATAAATTTGTATATTAAATAATTATAGTAAAAATTAAACTAAACAATTCTACAAAATTTAAACTAAACAATTCTACAAAAAAAATTAAACTAAACAATTTTTACAAATCACACTAGAAGGTATGAACAAGTCTTAGATAAGGGAAATAATATATATGTTATTCTCAATATAACAGAGTAGGAGTTGTAAGTAGAATTGAAGGGAAAGGTTACAGGAGTAGGGATAGGGTTAAGAATATAAAGAGGAAAAAAAGATGTCAGTGAGGGTTAGTACATGGACAAAGCCAGTGAGTTTTCAGATGTTCTTTAAGATGTTTTTTAAAAAGAGAAGTAGAAGCGATGGTAGATAATTCAGCAGGAAGCTGATTCCATAATTTACCTGCAGTGTTTGAGAAAAGTTAATCCCCGGCTTTGTTGTTAGCTTTATTTGATAAAACTAGAAGCTTGTTAGCAGAGCGTAGCGTAGGTAGATTAGTATAAGGAGTCATTAGATTAGTTAGGATAGGGGTGTTGTTAGGGAGGTATAGAATCTTTTGCGTAATAAGCAATTGTTGAAAGAGTATATGGTTTTGCAGTTCTAGCCATCCAAGTTGTTTGAGGTTAAGGCAGTGGTGAGTTTTAAAGGGGGAACTCGTGATGAATCTAGCTATGCTATGTGGAGAGTTTAGAGAGGTTGTTTTTGGATAGGTTGGTATATATGACAGAGGCATAGAAAAGGGTGGAAATGAGGTGGGTCTGAGCAATTGTTTTCCTTGCAGAAGGGGTGAGGAAGGTTTTTATTCTATAGAGGGTGCCAAGTTTTCTGTTAACAGACTTTATAGTGGAGTTTATGTGTTCATCATAGTTGAGATGATTATCAATAGTTACACCTAGTAGGCGGGTTGTAGTATCTGGGAAAATGTTGGTACCATTGTTAGAGGTTATAGAGAAGAAAGGAATGGATGATTTATGAGTAGGAGTAAAAAGCAGTAGTTTTGTTTTTTTTGGATTTAGGAGGAGGCAGTGTTGCATAAACCAATTTTCAACATTCTGAAAAACAGTTTGGGTGAGGGAGTGGAGAGAGGATATATCCTTGGCTGTACATATTAAGGTGGAGTCGTCTGCATATTGAATGCAGGTGGCTTGAGGTATGCTCATGTGTAAGTTGTTAATAAATAAGGAGAAGAGTAGGGGACCTAGGATAGAGCCCTGGGGTACTCCAATATTTACTGGAAGTAGTGAAGATAGACTGTTATGCCAAAGTACTGCTTGCTGTCTATTTTCCAGATAAGATCTAAACCATTGTATGGCTTGGGGATCGAGAGAGTGAGCCTTTAGTTTGTCAAGCAGTAGGTTATGGTTTATCATGTCAAAGGCTTTTGACAGGTCAATAAATAGTGCAGAGGAAAATGAGTTGTTGTTGCGGTTTTTATATATAGAGTCGGCAAAGGATAAAAGGGCAGTAGATGTGCTATGAAATGGCCTAAAGCCATGTTGGCAGTTTGCCAGTAGGTTATTTTGTAGTAAGTGGTTAAGTAGTTGTTTGTGAATACATTTTTACATTATCTTAGCTAATGGGGAGAGTAGAGCAATAGGGCGAAAGTTAGAAAGCTCTGTAGATGGTCCTCCTTTATGTAGAGGGATGATATGGGATATTTTCCATAGAGCAGGGATTCTGCCCTCAGTGATAGTTCTGTTAAGAAGGATAGACATGGGATAGTCTATGGCTTTTGCAGCTATTTGTAGGTATTCAGATGGGAGTCGGTCAGCAGAAGGGGTGCAAGGTTTCAATTTTTGAAGTAGCTTACAGATGAGAGATGTAGATACAGGTTGTATTTGAAAGGTAGGTAATGAAGTATTGCAGATATTTGGTTGGGATACAGTGATGGGTGGTAAAGAATTAGCCAGGGCTTGATTGGCTTCTGTAAAGTAGTTATTAAAGGCATCAGGGATCAGGTTGGAGTTGCTATTGTTGAAACCGATTGGTTCTGGAGTAGTAGTGTGACCTGGCTGAAGGAGTTTGGTTATTGCAGACCAGAATTTTTGTGAAGTTTGTTGATTGTTTTTTTGAAGGTGTAGGTAGAAATCTTTTTTGTCTCTAAGAATATCCTTCTTGGTGGCATTTCTTAGCTGTTTAAATTGGAGGTGGGTTGTTGGACATTTGGTAGATCTCCATTTAGCCCAGATTTTATTTCTGAGTAGATCTTTTGCCTAGTTTGTTTTGTGAGCCAGGGGGCAGATTTGGTTTTTATTCTAGTGGAGTGATAAGGTGCATGGGAGTCTAGGATTTGAAGAAAGTTAGTATTAAAGTAGGTAACAGCTTCATTGAGTTCTAGATAGGTTAGTGGTGACCAGTCACATGCTTGCAATTCAGTTAAGGAGCTGTCTGGATTAAATAATTTTTTAAGTGGGAGGTTTTGAGATTATGAATAGTTGCAATATGGACTTTTTGTCTAATAATGTAGGTAAGTATGTGGTCACTGATATCATCTGGGAGGGTTCCTGGAGTATAAGATTTAGGGTTGCTGTTAATAAGGATCCAGTCCAAAGTACTTTCCTTTTTACTGGGTTTATGGATTCTTGTAGTAGTTGTTATTAATTGTGAGAATCCAAAGATGTTTATGTGGTTGGTAGGGTTTAGAGAACTGCAAGTAGACCAGTCTATGTTAACGTCACCAAGTATAATGGTCTCCTGGGGTAGATGGGTAGAGAGGTGGCTCAGCAGGTTCTCTAGAGAATTTGTATTATTACCTGGAGGTAGATACATGCAGATTATATAGATTGATTTGGAGTTATTCATTTGGAGTTTGATGGATAAGGTTTCAGATTTAGTGTCTAATGATGGAAGCACATTAACTGGGGAAATTTGGAGGTTTGATTTATAGAGAATGGCTATACCCCCACCTTTTTTTATTTTACGGTCATTTCTGAGGATGTTGTAGCCAGGAGGGCTAATTTCCTGGTCTAGAGTAGATGGTTTTAGCCAAGTTTCTGTAAGACAAAGAATGTCGAATGAGTGTACATCAAGGAGTGCGTGCAGGTGGGAAAGTTTATTGTTAATACTTTTGATGTTAAGGTGAGCTATCAGAAGGGAGTTAGATGTTTGTTTAATAGTAGAAGCTATAGGTACTGTTAACTTGGTAGGGTTAGTAGTGGAGTCAGTATAGGGGCCAGGATTTGGATGAATGTCACCATCTAGGAAGGGGTGTTGCTGGGGGCATTTGAGAGATTTTAGGAGTTTATAAAGGTTACTAAAAGTCTTTTTGGTAGAGAAGTAAATAAGGTGGGTTGTTCTGTGGAACTTTGGTAATATATAGTTAGAGTAACATGTTATGTTACTATGGTTAAGGGAGAAGGTGAGTGAATATGGTAAAGTCTATTGGCTGTAATGGTTTTGTTCAGATAGAGAAAGATATTCGTAGGAGGTAAGTGAATAAGGTATGGTAAGAAATGCTAGTGTGATAGTTAAGAGTAATGAGGTGGTGAGTATAGTTGTATTTGTTGGAGCCATAGTAAAAGCATTTACCTAGGGAGTAGGTTGGTAGTAGGTGTTGTACTAAGGAAAGGAGAGTGTTTGAAGAGGTTGAGTAGGTTATATGTTAAGTTGGTGAGGAATTAGCAGGGGCTGTGATAAGAGGTAGAGTATTGTAGTGTAGGGTTGGAGAGCAGAGGGTGTGATACGAAAGGGAGTTTAGTAATACTAATCAGGAGATAGAGTAATGGGAGTGGCTAAGTGATAAAGAGGTAAGTGATAGGAGGATAATAGGAAGGGGGAGTGGTTAGTGAAGTATAAGTCTAGGATCACTGGGGGTGGGTGAGATTTGGGGGTAGGGTAAGGGAGCGGAGTGAGCCCGTAGGGCGAACGGAGCGGGTAGAAAACAGAGAATGGAGCAGCTAGAGGAGAAACAATCAGCAGAGCTGAGAATAGAAGGTAAGTCAAGAATGTCTAAGGTGAGAAGAAGCAGAGAAAAGTTAGGAGTCTATTAGAAAAACAGGCGGGTATAGCAAGTTAGAATATAGGGTAAAGTGTGAAGTTTAGAGTAGTTTAAGGTCAAAGAAGTGTAGAATAATAAAGCAGAATAAGAAAAGGAAAAGCAGGAGAAATATTGGATGGGATAGAGGTGCCACCTACTGGGCAAAGGTAGTATTACAATCAGCTTCAATAAGGGGGGTAGGCTATTGCAGATTGTGGAAGGAGGAAAGGTAGTAAGAGGGGCACTAGGGGGTAGTGTAGGAGTATGGTTAACAAAGGTAGTTAGTTGGGGGGGTAGGAGGCTGCTGGCTGACCAGGCTCAGAGCGTGCTTTAGAACCCCTGGATCAACAGTGAACTCTAGTATGCTTTACAGGCAGGACATAAAAACATACATTTTTGTTTTCTTGAGAAAGGGTGCAGGGAGTAAAGGCAGTAAGATGAAACCACAGGTCCTTTGTCGGCAGGTAGGTAGGTTCTCAGAAAGTATAGGCTGTATCAGTACAGTGAAGCTCAGGGTACTAGTAGAAGAGAGAGAGAGAGACAACACAGGTAATGAGTAGCAAGAAGCTAGAACAGACAACAGTATGATAGTTAGTACAATAGCTCTAAAAAACAGATCGGAATTGTACAATCACTGCTAGCATAGGCAACAGTATAACACTACTATGGGGGAATACACATGCACCTGCATATATAGCAGGCTCTACAGGCATGTCACAGCACAGAGTAACAGACACCTGTATGAAAGTGCATAACCACAAAAAATGTGAACACAACCACAGCCACATATGGTACGCTAGCATAATATTACAGTATATGGGCTATCTGATCAACACCATCCTTATATGTGCCACTCACACACTAGCCCTACATATACTGGGCCACTACACAGTGTGCTCTGATGCCTGTCTGTGGTATGGGACATGTGTGTGTGTTCGGCCCTACAAACATATAAGCCGATAGGGTAACATACAGTGGAGCAGTATGTAACATCAGATAGAACAGGACCAAGAACAATGGCATCTACCACAGCCTATACACAGGCCACAGTACATATTCACAATACACACACTGTCAACAATCACCATAAGTACACATACCTCAATACTGTACACACAACCACAGAATGCCCAGGTTATGTCCTCAAATATAACCCCTACTATACTTCACATGTGTACCAGTCTGATATCTCATTGGCTTGTTATTAGATATTATGCCAATAAATATGGTGTACATAACATATGCACCTCTTATTGCATGACATATGTACAAAGGGTGGCAGAGTTGTGGCTGGAGGCACAAACACAGGGCCAATATTGACATGTTGCTGTGATAACCTCATACATTTACTGATGCAACAGGGTTTGTTGCAATATATCTACTATGAGGGAGATGAAGTCAGTAACACTCACAGCTGTCATCTACTGACTGCAATCCTCACTCTACCTTCTGCAATTCACAGATAGGTGCTATGTGGGTAACACAAGAAACAAAAGGCACCCCACATTGCCCAGACTGCAGATGACCCTACAAATGGGGGTTTCCTCATAAACATAGCACTGACATGACAGGTATTAAACATGTATGACAGCCATATCCACACACACACACCTCGTTAAACTAATATTACTCCAAATGCAGTATAGCAGCACTTATAGTCTTTAGTCAAGTCAGGCACACCCCCTCCTGTGTGTTGGCCTGTTTTCACAGTGTATGTTGTTAGAAGTAAATCACCAATCCATCTGTGATGCTGTTTGCCAAACAACAGATCTAGTTCCTGCTCACAGTGAATGAAAAGGCCCAACACCAACATGATGTTCTTAGATATTGGAGTGTGTTTCCATGCAATTGGCTATGGGAATGTTACCACAGCTGTTCCACATGCAATCAGCTAGAGGAGGGCTGCAATTTGCGCAGAGGCCATCAGCTGATCATGAGCATCACTTACAACACACATGCTGCTGCCTAAGCAAAGCAGGTGTAAGTCTCCACATCCAGCAGAGAGGAAGTGAGAGAGGCAGACAGAGGCAAAGATAAGTCAGAGAGGGGTGGAAGAGTAAAACTTAAGCATGTTTGTGTTATGCACCTACCAGTACAGGGTATAACCCCCTGACTGACTATGTATTGCTATTACATGTCTATGCAGTTATTGGATGTGCCACATAGTTTACATGATGAGGAGCCCTCCAAACATATATGTGATGATGAGTTACATCTGCAACAGTGATATGGTAGCTATACGGTAGGTGTAGTACACGTGCCTGTCTGCATGAACAGCTGTCAGTGTCAACACAGCCACACTCTCTCAGGGACCCACACAAATTGACGCACTTAGCAGAGTCATAAATAAAACTCATCACTAGTTAGATTGCCACAATGCATGACATCAGACAGCATGCTTCAGTATGCCAATGGGGGTTTGTAGTGAGTGTGAATGTGGCCAAAGGCATCATACACCGCACACACAGACACAGGTTGCCAGTACTGACATGCATGGGTGCATTGCTTCATGGGTGTGTAGTGGTCGACTGTGCCAGACAGCTATACAATGCTAGGTGATGGGTATACCTTGGCATCAGGCCACATGACAATGGTCTGCAGTGTGGCTCAGGGGTGTAGTGTCTGCATTTGCCCACACAGGTGGGTATTGTATTCACCATCCAGTCACCTGGATAACTATTGTGTGTGGCCATTGCTGTGTATTGCTTGCCATGTATGTGTTCCTTAGTCCATGATATGGATGGTGTCTGGGATGTGCACACATCCCACATGCATGTACAGTTACATGTGGAACTGTACCTGGGGTGTCTGGCCCATGTTGTGTACACAGATTGTTATCATCAGATGTGCCAGTCCTGGCCTCATGTGGCGGGAACCGTTAATGGGCAGCAGGTTGACCCTGCACCTAGACTGATAGCATGATACAGGTATTCCCTGGTGCCAGTGGCATCTGTCCATACAGGGCATGTGTTTCAGGCATGGTATGTCCTTTGTGGGTTACATTTGATGGCACCACAGGTGTTGCAGATATCCAGTGGGGAACACAGGCAAGGTGCACTGCCTGAATGTATGTGCCTATTGTACTGATGGAGAGGGTGCCATGCCCTCTGTAGCCCACTGCAATCACAGCATGGTTACTATCAGAGGCAATATGCAGGGTACTACCAACATAGCGGTTGTTGCCTAGGCAAGTGTGTGTGTGTATGAGTCATGGCTTGAGAGTGTTCTCTGGGTAATACAAGGGTTGTTAACTTTGTTCTCCTGGCCTTGATGTCACATGTAGAGGTATGGATTTGCACCCCAGTCTCTTGCCTATTTCACATCTGTTATCCCTTTATGGTGGGCACTGTGACATATACTAGGGCCACCATATAAGAAATTTGTAAAACCCACTCCACAGTGAGTCCAGTTGTTACACATTCACAGCCACCTCCACACAAGATATGAATGACAAACACAGACACCTGTCATGTGTGGGATTAAAACTCCTACCTAACTAGTTTACTATATTACAGCACTACACAGTTACAGGATGCACCACGGAGATTACTGGAGTACTCTTTCCCCAAAGTTGTGTTTCACAGTGAATGACATCAGCAGGATTGCCAAAGTAGGGCATTTGAATTGTAATGAGTGTGACTAGCCTAAAAAGCATTGTTCCCTACACAGAAGCACACACCAAAATATCCACAACGGCCATGTGTGAGAACAGAACCCCTACTAGAGTTCTATATCACACTACAGCATCACTCTGTTATAGTACACCACAGGGATCACTGGAGTACACCTTCCCCAAAGGTATATTTCACATTGAATGACATCAGCAGGATTGCCAAAGTAGGACATTTGAATTGTAGAGAGTGTGACTAGCCTAAAAAGCATTGCTCTCTACACAGACAGAGAAACACCCACACCTGCCATGAGTGGGAATAGAACCCCTACCAGAGTTCTATATCACACTACAGCATTATGCGGTTATAGTACACGCCAGGGTAATTACTGGTGTATGCCTTCCCCAAAGGTATATTTCACAGTGAATGATATCAATAGGCTTGCCAAAGTAGGGCATTTGAATTATAGTGAGTGTGACTAGCTAAAAAGCATTGCTCTCTCTCTACACACACACACACACACACACACACACACACACACACACACACACACACACACACACACACACACACACACATTTGTTATGTCTGGGATTAGAACTCCTACCTAACTAGCTTATCACACTACAGCAGTACACAGTTATGGGACATACCATGGAGATTACTGGGCTGCACTTTTCTCAAATGTGTATTTCACAGTGAATGACATCAGCAGCCTTGCAAAAATAGGGCATTTGAATTATAGTGAGTGTGACTAGCCTAAAAAGCATTGCTCTCTACACAGAGATGGGCACACACACACACACACACACACACACACACACACACACACACACACACACACACACACACACACACACTCACAATGTGTGGGATTAGAACTCCTACCTAACTAGTTTATCACACTACAGCCATATGCAGTTATGGGATCCGCTACAGAAATCACTGGGATACAGGTTTCCCAAAGGTTTATGTCACAGTGAATGACATTAGCAGCCTTGCCAAAGTAGGGCATTTAAATTGTAGTAAGTGTGACTAGCCTTAAAAGCATTGCTCTCTACACAGAGAGGGACACACACACAGTTGGCATGTGTGGGATTAGAACTCCTACCTAACTAGTTTATCACACTACAGCAGTACACAGTTATAGGACACGCCACAGAGATTACTGGGCTACACCTTTCCCAAAGGTGTATTTCAAAGTGGATGACATCAGCAGGCATGTGATAGTAGGCTATGGGGAGGGCAGCGTGTGTGCATGGGCCATAACCCATTCATCTAGAGGTTGAAACACCACATGCAGGCACACACAGGGTTATATTCCACAAGTACATGTATAAAGCTACTAGATGACTACTTCCTTGTACAGTCATGTTGCACAGCTAGCACTTGCACCACATAGTCTGTAATGCTGATGGATACCGGTGGCTAATGCCTACAGTGAGTGACATTTACACTTCATGTGGTTGTAGCCATTTGGCTGTGTGCTGGGTGGGACAGGCCTCATAATGGATGGCTCCTTGTCACAGTCACTCTCTTTCATACATCTATGTACATCTACGTTTGGCTTATTATAGTGTGTTGTCCTTGGATATATGTCTGTATTCCTATCCACTATGTGTGCAAAGCATGACTGGTGCATACTGAGGAGTGTATGCACTAACATCTGCAAATGCCAGATATGTATGGTTCACTGTTGTTTGCAGACATGGGCTTCATTTGTTGGTGTGTGAGCATGCCCAGTATGACCTTTCAGTATGTTGTTATCTGACATTGCCTTCATTTATCTAAGTGTGCGAGCATGCCCAGTATGCCCTTCTGTATTGAATGTGTGAATCAATTCCAGGTAGTTTGTACTCCAGTGCAGACGTTTGTGTTGTACACCTACAGGTAGCAAACTGTTTCTGCAGGCTATCCATCGATCATTGGGCAATACGCGGACAAATTGTGCAGGGGATAGTGTGTACTGTAGGTTATTGTGTCTGTGCTGCTTCAGCTACATGGTACTGCTGTTAGCAGAGATATTCAGACATGTGTACTGTTATACACTGTGATGTTTTCTGTCCTCATGTACTGTCAGGTGGGCATTCTTGCTCAGATTGATGTCTTGGGGGACAAGAGTGACTGCAGCTGTGTCTGGTATTGTGGGCTGATACCTACATATTCATGGTAAGTTATGCCATTCTGGAGGGGGAGCTGCAGACACTTGCTGCTGGGTCTGTGTATCCAGTTCAGCACCTTGGTACAGTGGTGGCAGAGGATCCCATACTTGTACATCCATCGACATGACAGTATGGCCTTATCTTACTGTGGCAATACCTCACAGCTGTACAGATTCGCACAGGTTACCCAGTGGCAGGGGCCATGAGTCAGAACATAACCCCTATTGTGGTGTATAGGCACGTATGTAGCCACCCATTTATGTGTTTGCATCCAGGGATAGTGTGTGCACACAGCTTTGTTTCGGACCTTGCACATTCCATGCTGCCCATGCTCCCACCCCACCCTTATTATTCTATCCTCTTCCATACATTATGCATACATTCTCTGATACTTTCCCTAAGGTTATCACCCCATCACAGCTGTGTGTTGGTGTTGGTCCACACTTCATACAGTGGGACATGGTGGCATGTTAATGTGGTTTGTACACATGGCCTTGCATATGGCTTATGTGGAGTGTGTTATGTTGTTATTTGTGTGTCTATGACATAACATGCATTGGCAATATGTGTGAGACACAGGCCTTTGACAGAGGCCTGTGGGCCAATAGGTGTTGATGTGGGCTAGATGTGGCAGGCCATTGCATTCTGTCAGTCCTACAGTCCCAGACCACCATACAGTATATTCCTCTGAGGTGACAGGGTAGGTGTGCTAGGTGTTCATGCCAATACCTTCTATCAGTCTTGATCAGGTGGTGTGGATGCTGGCAGGGTGCTACCTATGGATAGGGACATACCTGCATGGGACACCTGCACTGCATGTTGCATTCTTTTGCTATTGCCATATACAGGTGGAGTCATATTGTACCCATTCCCCACAGCAGGGATATGACCAGATAGGTACCTGTGGATGGTGTTTGTGTGAGCTGAGTGCATGTGTGCTATGGACACTGCTTGCATCTGACACACAGATATGCATGGGGCATTACAGTTATGCTGGCATGTGCAGGTACATCAGTCCTACCTCCTTTGTGATCTGCAAGTGTTCGAGCAGACAACACCGGTATCCCCTACTACAGGACCAGATAATGTGATGCATACCTGTATGTACATTTCCAAAGATGTCTCCATTTCACAATGACACAATATATACTGTATGTCTGGGGTACTTTCCCCTGTGCACTGCCTGTATATCTAGCCTAACAGCCATGCCATGTTAGTCTTTCAGATGGTGACATATATTACCACCATTCATTTACAGTGGCTTACTGCTAGCGTGTATTATACTGGTGGGAACTGTGTTTGGCACTGCAGTTGTGAGGACTTTTCCCTGTCATCAGCAGTAGTGGGCAATGGCCACCAGGTCTTACCTCAACATGCATACATACTGACCACTCTCACACAATATGAAACACACATCAACCTAACACACACATACCTGCATATTGTGCAAATGCTGTGACCTATCCTGCTGCCTTTGCACCTCTGGGCATCTGTGCTCCACTGTTATTATACCTACACATACATGTTACTACATTTCTACATAGGGTTGTGGGCTGGCACACCTGACTGCTACAATGTGTGTACATCGATTGGGGGGCGCACCAGTCCATTACTACATTTCTAAATAGGTTTGGGGGGCACACCTGACTGTTACTACATTTCTAAGTAGGGTTGGGGGGAGCCCACCTGACTGTTTCTACATTTCTACACAGGATTGGAGGAGGGGGCACACCTGAATGTTACTACATTTCTACGCAGGATTGGGGGAAGGGGCACAACTGTCTGTTTCTACATTTCTACACAGTGGTTGGGAGGGGGCACACATGACTGTTACTACATTTCTATGCTTGATTGGGGGAAGGGGCACACCTGACTGTTTCTACATGTCTACATAGGAGTGGGTGACACACCTGACTGTTACTACATTTCTACATTGGATTGTGGGGGGGGGGCACCTGACTGTTTCTACATTTCTACACTGGATTGGGGGGCACACCTGACTATTTCTACATTTCTTCACAGGATTGGGGTGCACATCTGACTGTTTCTACATTTCTACACAGGATTGGGGGCACACCTGACTGTTGCTACATTTCTACACAGGATTGGGGGGCACACCTGACTGTTTCTGCATTTCTACTCAGGATTGGGGGGACACCTGACTGGTACTACATTTCTACACAGGATTGGGGGGGGCACACCTTACTGTTTCTTCATTTCTACCCAGGATTGGGGACACACACCTGACTGTTACTACATTTCTACACAGGATTGTGGGGGCACACCTGACTATTTCTACATTTCTACATAGGATTGGGGGGCACACCTGACACGTACACATTTGCTATGACTGTACTGGTATGTCAGGTACTCCATTTCATTCTTTATTCTAACCTATCATGCTGACTAGAGGCATATCAGTGTACTACAGGTCTTAGCTTTGATTGACCTACATATTAGTTTCTGACTTCCTACCCTTCAGAACTAAAATCCCACTGCCTGACCTGCTATAGTCTGTCTGTGTAGGCCTGGGGGGAGGTTACCCATAGACATCATTCAGACGCCATAGCACAGCCTTTGTTTGTGTTTGTGTACACCTGTCCTGCTGGCTGAGACTGTTGTTGGGTATGTGAACCTCCCTGACTAGCATGTGTGAGTCATATGGACACACATGTAGCCCAGCACATTTCCTGCAGTAGGTTTTGTCACCCTGTGTAGTACTGGCTACTGTGGTGACACCAGTATTTGTTACAGATCTCATGGTGCCACTATAGGTGTCTACTATCTGCTGGCATACCATTCAGCTACCCAATTACCTTGCATGCTCACATCCATATCATAGATATAGTTAACGACACATTCTACTCCATTTGACAATTGGTAGGTTGTGCAACTTACCTTGTGGGTGTGCCAAAATTGATGAGGTGCTGGAAGGCTGCCTATGTTGGATGCACATAGTACAATCCCTATACATGGTTGAGCACAGGTAGTGTCATGTTTGGCATCCTTTTTACTCTATGTGCGAGTCAGAGAGAGGTGTCATTCCCTGGGTCCCTACTGTGTCAGTGTATGTGCTATGTGTTGCCTCTTTGCTAAGGCCAGGGCATACTGGGCATGCCTCCATCTGCCTACTGTGCAGGCTCAGGTTGTTCCTCATCCAAGTCACTCTGTGCCTGTGCAGGCCTTGGCATTGGTGGGGGGCTGTGTGGCCCTGCCCTGTGCTGTTCCTGCTGCAGCTGTTTCTGCAGGATCATATTTTGTAGCATGGCACATACGATGACAATTTGAGTACATGTAGCTGGTGAATACCGCAAGGCTTCACCGGATGTGTCCAGGCACCAAAACCATGACTTGAGCATCCCAAACACATGCTCTATTATAAGTCTGGTCTGTGCCTGTGCCTCATTATGAGATTCTTGTATGGGTGTGTGCATTTCTGATGGGTGCCATCAGCCACAGCTCCAGTGTGTAACCAGCATCCCCCACCAGGTGACCATAAGGGATGTCCGCATTGGAAAATCTCTTGTACAGCTGTGTCAGATGCCAGATGTGGGAACAGTGATAGCTTCCAGGGCAGCCAGCACACACATTAATTATAATGCCCTGGGGATCACACACGACCTGGCAGTTGATGGAGGGGAAGCCCTTATGTTTGATGTAGATCCTACCCTGCTCACTAGGTGGTACTTTAATGCATATCTGCATACAGTCTATAGCACCCACTACCTTAGGGTATTCTGGTATTTTGTGGAAGAGATGCATATTGCTGGCCAACACCTCACAGGTGTTGAGGAAATATACATGCTCACCGGCATGTGCTGACATGGCATCCAGGAACTGGTGGAATACTCTGGATGCTGATGTCTGTGAGATCCCCATGATATCCCCAGTTGGGCTTTGGGAGGTATCTGTGGCTGGTATTCCTAGGCCTTCACATACCTTGGTATCCACTGGGATGGGTTCCTCTCTATTAGTTTGGTGTGACAGGTGTGGCAGGCACAGCTCAACAATTTGCTGTAGGAGGTCCCTGTCCACGCTATAGTGCTCCACTATATTCAGCTCATGTAGCCCCTGGTAGGTTACCCTGGGTCTGTACCCTCTTCTCCATCTCCTCACTGTGGGTTGGTTGCCAGCATTCCCATCCTCACCACCCTCAGCCTTTTCCACATGTTATTGTATGATATCTGCAGCAGCCCCTATCATTTTGTTGTTTTGGTTGTTAAATGTTCCCTGCTTGTATACACCGGTGGTGTAGGGTATGGAAAAAACCAGAGGGAAAGGTGTTTTCATACCCCCGTATTTACTAAACTTCCGTGTAGGACTAATTTAGTCCTGCACAGAAGCAGCAGTTTAAGAGGAGGATGGCAGCCCGCCATGCATATTAAGGTGCACTGCCTGACCTCCTAATGCCACACAGAGTGTGGACAAGTGCAGGGGGAGTGTCTGAGAGTAGGGCACTCAGAATAAACACGCCACTGCAAAGTAGAACAGAAGAAATTGTAAATAAATGAGCGAGACCGCTCATAGGTGTCCGCATATCCCCACCAACAGTCCCCATGTGTTCACTAGCAATAGTACATTTAAATAAAATGAAGAGACCCTTTTATTTATTTTTTTTAAAACCCCGAGTACAGCTAACTGTAGGTGCGTGGGTGTGCTCATTGCCTATCCATGGTTAAAGTAGCTGAAAAGGCTGAAGAGGATAACAAGGAATATATATGCAAATTAAGCAGCACAGCAATAGTGTAGTGGTTAGAGCATCTGCCTAATGAACAGGCATTCCTGGTTTAAGTCCCACTGCAGCACATATCATTTTCCATGTGAAATCTGTATATGAACATAATTTTACATATTTTTGCCGTATGACCTGCATAAGAACATTTAAATGTGAACTAGAGCACTGCATGAAATGCACATGTGAAGTGTCAGTGCCATACTGAATAAGGCCCTAGTAAGCAGGTTTAAGCACAAATAAGCAGTAGTAAGCATATATAAGCACTACTAAGCATATTTAAGTGTGTTTGCGCAGTGGATAAGCATTGCCTACACAGATTAAGCAAGGTAGAAGCTAACTGGGTGCATGAAACTGTAACCAGAGGTTAGCAGTGCTTACAGTCGCTCAAACTCACTCAAACACGCTTATAACTGCTTTAAAGTGCCTTAATCACTCTGGATCCAATGGCCCATGTTCTGCCCAGCAACAGCATAAACTGCCTCTGCAAGGCTCAAACTCAGGAACCTGTACACTATAGTCAGAGTAGTTAACCACTAAGCCATCACAGCAAAAGATATGTATGAGGTATCAGCAAACTAATCCTCACCACAGGAAAATCAAACCAAACATGTGAACTCTATCTATGTACAGTGTGATGTTGGATAACCTGCCACTGAACATAAATATGTGAACTGGAGTACTGCAGCAAGCATACATTTGATGTGTTATTGTAATAAAGTATTGAAGTTCCCAGGACCCCATACAGTGTATGTACACATGAATCATTGACCAGGCGCATGTATAACTTGTAATGAAGAATAAATCATTGCCAAATGGCAAATATAGTGATAATCAACTATGAAGCAATGCAGCTCATGTTAGTAAGTGTAAGCAATGTGCAGGGGAGACAATTCAATCTGCCTAGTGTTATACCTTTTTCAACAGTGCCAACTTTATGGAAGCAGGTGTGCCCATAGCTTAGCC
>NC_056733.1:381024620-381034620 GCF_019279795.1 Protopterus annectens
ACATACATACATATATATGTAACTACCATACACACACAGAGATTTGTACAGTAATATACATATGTAGTACATGCACACAATATGGAACAGCCAGTATTCCTACAGCCACCACCTTACCAACTGGAAACTGTATGAGCCACCCATACAAATGACATTCATAGCCTGAAACATATACAGACAGAGATATCAAAGCATATAACACCACACACAGGTGTGCATAAATGAATGTGAAAGCTTTATTTGTGTACAAGTGACAGTTGTATATGCCATGTCATATAGCTGTTTAGACACTGACATCCATATGAGCAGTGTAATGCAACTGTGAGTCAGTTATACTAAGACAGTAGTCTGGAAAGGTTGACATGTGTTGCTGTCCAGGCTGAGACCTCCAAGTAGTACATTAGTAATGACAGACTGGGCCACAGCATACCAGACAATTACCAGTATGTAATGCAGATGTATAGGTCCACAGCCTCTATCTACACTTTGTACACAATCCTTAGGGGGCACAGACCCCACTTGACACAATGGGATGTATCTGTTACATAACAAGGCATACCTGACACCATCACAATCACACTCACAAACAAAATATCCCGTGTGGCAGGAGGAAGTAGGCCTGTATTTAACCAAGGTAGATTGTATGATAAAGTACATCCAGATACCTTAAGGCAGCCTATCCCAGATACCCACACATGTTGTGACAGCCTAGGTTAGTCATGGAGTACCTCCCCTACACTCACTAATACAGGGCCATATACCACTGTAACATACTCTGGCTTCTGGAGTGCTTTAGGGCACACATGTATTGTGTAAGTGAAACCCACACATATATGGCCCCAACCCCCCAGTATGTGTGGGGAACACAACAGCAGTGGAGTGATGGCAGGAATGGCAGCATGACATACACACAGCCCACTACATAATCTCCCCTGATGGCATGTCATATGTGCAAAGCCTGGTATGTAGGTGGAGGACAGAGGCTGGAACACAAGCATATATGCGTAAAACTGTTGTCATACAGTAAGCAAGATATGTATATGTGTACATATCTATATGGATATATGTATACTTATTCACACATATATGTTCACTATATGTCCTGCACATGGAGTGGAGCCCTACCTCAGCCCCAATAGTCCCAACCTCTCAGTATATTTGTAGACTGTTGCTACTGTAATAGGGATTGTTTTCACAGAAATGGTGTGTGGGAGGCCACATCTGTTAACATGTTCACCATTGGCTACTTACAGACATCCTACGGTCATCATAATACAGTACCACTCCTAGCACAGTAACACCCCTGTGGACTACAGCTATGATATGGCCAATATATGTGGACAGTCTGACACACTCAGGTCAGTCCAGAGGTATACACAGAACCCCTTCATGCAAGACATGTGGACCAGGTCTGTCAATGTGGATGTTACCAGCCATGTATATGGGTAAACACGTACATACTGGTATACATTTGCCCCCATAGGTTATGCATTCATACACCCTTGTCTGTCCTGACACATAATAATCAGTGGTACAGTGGTGCCATGGCCACATACTATCCACTAGTTACTGACATACATCAAAACAGCATCCCACTACTTTGTCTGACATACATGACTGTCATGGTGGTCATCCAGCAGTACATCTGGCAAGTATCTGGCCATGACATCTCACTGGATAAGTACAGTAAGCTGCTAGGCATGTAACAAAGCACAATGCAGGCCACAGGCAGACTGACTCAACACTGGGCTACATCTCCTATGTGGGAATACACATGTACCTGCATAGATAGCAGGCTCTACAGGAATGTCGCATCACAGAGTAACAGACACCTGTGTGAAAGTGCATAACCACAACCAATGTGAACACAGCCACAGCCACATATTTTAAGATAGCGTTCTATGACAGACTATCTGATGTACACCGTCCTCATATGAGCCACTCACAGAATGACCCTAGATATACTGGGCCACTACACAGTGTGGTCCAATGGCTGTTTGTGGTGTGGGACATGTGTGTGTTCGCCCCTCAAACATGTAAGCTGATAGGGTGACATACAGTGGAGCAGCATGTAACATCAGATAGAACAGGACCAAGAACAATGACATCTACCACAGTCACTACACAGGCCAAGGTACATATGCACTATACACACACTGTTGACAATTACCAGACTTACACATACCTCAGTACTGTATACAGAACAACAGAATGCCCAAGCTATGTCCTCAAATATAACCCCTACTATACATAACATGTGTAGCAGTCTGATATCTCACTGGCTTATCAGATATGCTGTCACTGAATATGGTGTACAGAACATATGCACCCCCTACTGCATGACATATGTACAAAGGTTGACAAGGTTGTGGTTGGAGACACAAACACATGTCCAATATTGATATGTCACTGTGATGACCTCATACATTTCCTTATGTAAAAGGGTTTGATGCAACATATGTCCTATGAGGGATATGACATCAGTAACTCTCCCGGCTGTCACCATCTACTGACTGCAATCAACAAACCACCTTTTGCATTTGAGAGATAAGTGCTCTGTGGGTAACATAAGGAACACAAGGCACCACACACTGCCCAGTCTGCAGATGACCCTACAGATGGGGATTCCTCATAAACATAGCACTGACATGACAATTATTAAAACTTGTAGGACAGCCATATCCAAACACATCCTGTTAAACTAATAGTACCCCAACTGCAGTATAGCAGCACTTACAGTCTGTAGTCAGGACAGGCACATCCCCCTCCTGTGTGTTGGCCTGTTTCCACAGTGTATGTTGTCAGAGGTAAGTGCCCAATCCATCTGTGATGCTGTATGCCAAACAAATCTAGTTTCTGCTCACAGTGAATGAAAAGGCCCAACACCAACAAGATGTCCCTAGACATTGGAGTGTGTTTCCATGCAATTGGCTATGAGAATGTTACTACAGCTGTTCCACATGCAATCAGCTAGAGGAGGGCTGTAATCTGTGCAGAGGCCATCAGCTGATCATGATTATCACTGACAATACACATGCCACTGCCTAAGCAAAGCAGGTGTAAGTCTCCACATCCACCAGAGAGGGAGTGAGAGAGGCAGACAGAGGCAAAGATAAGTTAGGGTGGGTTGGGAGAGTAAAAGGTGGGCATGTTTGTGTCACACACCTACCAGTCCCATGTTTTGAACCCGTGATTGACTATGTATTGATATCACATCTGTTATCCCTGCATGGTGGATATTGTGATTTATGCTAGGGGCACCATATAAGAAATTTTACAAACACACTCAACATTGGGTCCATTTGTTACACACTCACAATCATCTCCACACAGGACATGAATGACATACATCAGCACATTAAGGCATACACATACCTGTCACATCTAGGATTAGAGCCCCTACCGAACAAGTGATTACACTACAGTACTAGGCCATTACAGAATGTGCCACAGAGACTACTGGAGTACTGTTTCCAAAAAGGTTCATTTCACAGTGAGTGACATCAGCAGGCCTGCCATAGTAGAACGAATGAATTATAATGAGTGTGACTAGCAAAGCATGCATTGCTCTCTACACAGGCATAGGAACTGACACAACAGCATCCACAATTCCCATGTGTGAGAATAGAACCTCTACCAGAGTTCTATATCACATTGCAGCAGTACGCTGTTATAGCACACACCACAGAAATTGCTGGAGTACTCTTTCCCCAAAGGTGTACTTCACAGTGATTGTCATCAGCAGGATTGGCAAATTAGGGCAACTGAATTGTAGTGAGTGTGACTAACCTAAATTGTCCTAATTAGTCTGTATGCATTAACCACTGTTCTGGCCAGAACAAAAATAACCTGCCTTTGTAGGTTATGAACCCAGGACCCTATGCACTATAGTCACAGTAATTAACCACTCAGCCATCACAAGAGTACATGGGACTGTGGTTCCATCAAAGTGATCCCACCATAGGCTAATTAAACTGAACATGTGAAAGGAATGTATATACAGTTGTCCATAAAATGTAAGAGACCTCTCCAAGGCCAACTCCATGCTACTCAAGGCAGAAGTGACAATGTTTGTGACACCCATGGAGACAGGAGCTGACAGTTCAACTGATGTATCCTGCACTAAGGCACTGTATGAGCACAGCCACTTGTGCATGATTCTTGACATCCCACATAGAACCACGACGCTCACCTCCCAGATAATTAAGCCAGTCTGATGGTCTCCTGCCATTAACAGAATATACAATAGATGGTAGACACTGTTGAAGGAAAAAGGATAATCCAGTGATGCAAACAACTCCCTTTCCAGTTCCAGTAAGATGTTGAGATCACTCATGGAATGCTCCAAAGCTGATTATGCAACTAAAATCACCACAGATTCTACAGACAATCACACAGCATTCTATAGTTATGTCTGAATTCTAACTGGCAATGCTCAGAAGTGCTCTGAGCTGCAACAGAATGGCATTACATAGACTGCTCCCACGGAATGTGCCAATATTCCAGCAGATTGATTTAATGCCATATTCACCCCCTCACACCCCCAAAAGGGCCCATGTCAATACGTAAAGGGTTCCATTGACCAGTAATCATGGCCACACAGGCAGACAATGCACTACCCATGACTAGGAATACAGCATCTATGGGACCAGATGACATCCTGGGCTATGTAATACATGAACTACAAAATGGAATGGCAACTCACCTAACTGTTATGTGTAATCATAGCCTGACATCAGGCCTGGTGCCCACTGAGTGGCGCACAGCTGCAGTTATCCCACTCCACAAGGGGGGATCCACCTGTGATCCCTGGAACTACCGTCACATCAGTCTGATGAGCCTGATCTACATGGCCATGGAATGCATTATCATGGATATATTGAACGCAGACATTGGCAACTCTCAGACACTGGACCCCACACAGATTGGGCTCATGGAGGGCCATTCTTGTCTCCTAAAATGATTGACTGCTTTGACTCAGTCTGCATAGCTGTTGAAGAGGGTAATGCAGTTCACAAAGCCTATGTGGACCTCGCCAAGCCCTTCAACACCATCCCCCAGTCTGGAAACATAGATTAACATACTAATCTGGCCATACATCCCTATGCCACTCACTGGTTTGCCACATGGCCTACTGACAGAACCCAAATTGTAGGTGTAACTGACTCCAAATCCATCCCCAGACAAGTGACAAATGGAGTACCTCAGGGTTCAGTCCTGGGACCACTGTTGTTTGGCATCTACATCTCTGAAGTACAGGCCAACAGTATGGAACTCTGGCTAACAATGGTAACAGATGACTGCAAAACGGGAGTCATTATGAGCCTGACTGTACTGAATGAAATGATACCAGCCTGACATCATACAGGTGGGATGGAGTACTGTTAACATCTTCTGCCCTTGCCGTGTAAGGTCCTGGTTATGGGATCTGCAACAGCTGGCAGTGTATTGCAGGGCAGACATGTTTGGCTGTGGGGGGGAGGATAACTATTCGTGCATGGCATATATTTTGTTTGTGCCTGTCAACCCCATTAATGGAGCATGTGGACATATATGTTTCTGCTATATTCCCACAGATGTATGTCCGTATATACTTATATAGATATATATATTTGATTACATATATGCATGTGTGTGTGTGTGTGTGTGTGTGTGTGTGTATGTATGTATATATATATATATATATATATATATATATATTTCAATATGTTGTATCTGTTTAGACATTAATATATTTTCACACACACATACACCTACATGTTGGAATACATTCTCTGTACTGTTGAATGACTGGGCTGGATGATATGTTTGCGAATACAGCAGGGTTATCTATAGCTGTGATGGCTTAGAGGTAAATCTCTTGGGCTATGTTGTGTATGATCCTGGGTTTGAGAGCCTAGCAGAGGTTGTTTATTTTGTTACTAAGCAGAACAAGGGATACAGAGTGATTAAGGCACTTTAAAGCAGTTGTGCACAGAGGTAAGTAGTGCAGTCTGGTTACAGTTTCTTATACTTAGTTAGCTGCTGAATTGCTTAACCTGTGTAGACATTGCTTAGCTCTGCACAAACCCAAGCAAACATGCTTACAACTGCCTTAATCACTGTGTATCCAGTGGGCTGTGTTCTGCCCAGCAACACAATAAACAGTTCTTGCAAGGCTCAAACCAAGGACCCTGCACACTATAGACAAAGTGATTTACCACTAAGCCATGACAGGTACAAAGACATCTGATGTTTGTAGAAACATATCATCCACTCCAGTCATGCAACAGTAGAGAGAATGTATACTAACATCTAGATGTATGTGTGCATACCTATATGAATATCTAAACAGATACAACATATCTAGATATGTATATATATATATATATATATATATATATATATATATATATATATATATATACTAATTTCTAAAACTATATACATATACATCAATATATATGCACATATATACATGCATATGCCTAAATCAACACATATATCTGTCTACACCTATATGTCTACATATACACAGCATGTTACATATGTGTATGCAGATATATATCTATGTAGGTGTATATGGACTAGTTATATATATACATTAGCAGATGTATAATGCTATATATGTATATATGGCCGTACATTTGTAGATAGCAATGGCAAATTAACAAATACACATATGTCCACATGCACCATTAATGGGGTTGAGAGGCCCCACACACTATACGTCTTGTATGAATAGGCATCACCCCACAGCCAAACAAGTGGCTGGCCTTGATGTCACATGTATGGTTATGGCTTTGCATGCCAGCCTCTCAGCTAATTTACATCTGTTATCCCTGTATGGTTGACATTGTGATATATAGTAGGGCCACCATTAAAGAAATAAGCAAAACCCCTTTCACATTGCCCACAGGTGTCACACATTCATAACCACCTCTATACAGGATATGAGTTACAAACACACACACACCTGTTATGTCTGGGAGTTGAACCATACCTAACTAGTTTATTACACTACATCACTACACAGTTATAGCACGCACCATGGACATTACTAAAGTACTTCTTCCCCAAAGGTGTATTTCACATTGAATGACATCAGCAGGATTACCAAAGAAGGCCATTTCAAATGTATTGTGAGTGACTAGCCTAAAATGCATTGCTCCCTACACAGAAAGTGAGACACACACAAAGCATCCACAAGTGACGTGTGGGTATAGAACCCCTGCTCAAGATCTATATCACACTACAGCATGGAGCTGTTATAGGACACACCACAGGGATTACTAGAAAAGCCTTCCCCAGAGGTGTATTTCACAATGAATGACATCAGCAGGATTTCCAAAGTAGGGCATTCGATATGTACTGGGAGTGTGTAGCCTATAATGTATTCCTCCATACACAAACATTGGAAAACACACAAAACATCCATAAGTGCCATGGGTGGAGATGGAACCCTACCACAGTTCTAGATCACACTACGCAGTTACAGGACGTGCTACAGAGATTACTTAGCTACAACCTTCCCAGAGGTGCATTACAACGTGGGTGACATCAGCAGCCTTGCCAAAGTTGAGTATATGAATTCTAAGGAGTGTGAGTACCCTAAAAAGCATTGTTCACTACTCAGTCCTAGCCAGACAGAGACACATGCACACACAGTTGCCAAGTCTGGGGTTGGAACATCTATCTAACCACTTTATCTCACTACAGCAGTACGCAGTTACAGGACGGGCTATGGGGATTACTGGGTTATGACTTTCCCATAGGTGTATTTCTAGGTGAGTGACATCAGCAGCTTTGCCAAAGTTGAGTATATGAGTTGTACAGAGTGTGAGTAGCCTAAAAAGCATTGCTCTCTACTCAGTCAGACACACACACACACGCACACACACACACCAACAGTTGCCAAGTCTGGGGTTAGAACACCTACCTAACTACTTTATCACACAACAGCTGTATGAAGTTACAGGACGTGCTACAGGGATTACTAGACTATTACTTTCCCAGAGTTGTATTTCCAGGTGAGTGACATCAGCAGCCTTGCCAAAGTTGAGTATATGAATTGTACAGAGTGTGAGTGGCCTAAAAAGCATTGCTCTCTACTCAGTCAGACACCCACACACACACACACACACACACACACACACACACACACACACACCAACAGTAAGTCTGGGGTTAGAACACCTACCTAACTACTTTATCACACAACAGCTGTACGAAGTTACAGGATGTGCTACAGGGATTACTAGACTACTACTTTCCCAGAGTTATATTTCCAGGTGAGTGACATCAGCAGCCTTGCCAAAGCTGAGTATATGAATTGTATGGAGTGTGAGTAGCCTAAAAAGCATTGCTCTCTACTCAGTCAGACACATACACACACAGATTCAGACACACAAACACAGTTGCCAAGTCTGGGGTTAGAACACCTAGCTAACTACTTTATCACACTACAGCACCACCACTATGGAGATTACTTGGCTATACTATTCCCAGAGGTGTATTGCTAGGTGAGTGACATCAGCAGCCTTGCCAAAGGTAAGTATATGAATTGTACGGAGTGTGAGTAGCCTAAAAGGCATTTCTCTCTACACAGTCAGAGACAGAGAGACACGTACACAAACACACACTCACACAGTTGCCAAGTCTGGGGTTAAATCTACTACCTAACAAGTTTATCACTACAGCAGTACACAGTTATGGGACATGCCATGGGGATTACTGAGCTACAGCTCTCCCAGAGGTGTATTTCACATTGGATGACCTCAGCAGGCTTGGCATGATACTGCTATGGGGAGGGTGGTGTGTGCATGGGCCATTACCCATTCGTGTAAGGGTTATCATGCCACATACAGGCACACACAGGGTCATATGTCACAGGTACGTGTATACAGCTACTAGGTGACTACTTCCTTGTACAGTCACTTTGCACAGCTGGCATGTGCACCATATAGTCTGTCAAGCTGACAGATACTGGTGGCTAGTATCTGCAGTGAGTGACACCTGCACCTCATGTGTTTGGGGCCCTTTGGCTGTGTGCTGGGTGGGGCAGGCCCAGATGGCTCCTTGTCATAGTCACCCTCTTCCACACATCTATGTCCATCTACCTTTGGCTTATTATAGTGTGTTGTCCTTACATATATGTCTGTATTCCTGTCCACTGTGTGTGCAAGGCAGGAATGGTGCATACTAACATGTGTCTGCAAAAAGAACTGCAACTGCCAGATATGTCTGGTCCACTGGTGTTTGCAGACATGGCCTTCTTGTGTGTGAGCATGCCCAGTATTACCTTTCAGTATGTTGCTGACTGACATTTACTTCATTCGTCTAAGTGTGTTAGCATGCCCAGTATGGCCATCTATATTGCATGTGTGGATCAAGTCCAGGTAGTTTGCACTGCGGTGCTGATGTTTGTGTTGTACACCGATAGGTAGCATGCTGTGTCTGCAGGGTATACATCGGCCATTTGGTATTGCCTGTTGCTACATTTCTGCATAGCGGGGGGGCACATGACTGTTTCTACATTTCTACACAGGGGCACAGGGGTGGGGGGCACACCTGACTGTTACTATAAGTGTAAGTAGGATGGTGGGGCACACCTGACATGTTTACTTATTTGCTAGGACTGTACTGGTATGTCGGGCACACCATTTCTGTCTGTGGACTTACCTATCGCGCTGGCTAGAGGCATACCAGTGTACTACAGATCTTATTTTTCACTACCTACATATTAAGTTTTGACTTCCTAGACTTCACAACTTACATCCAACTGCCTGGCCTGCTGTAGTCTGTCTGTGTAGGCCTGGGGGAGGGGTTACCCATAGGGCTCATTCGGAGGCCATAGTACAGCATTTGTTCGTGTTTGGCTACACCTATCCTGCTGGCTGTGACTGTTGTTGGGTATGTGCCCCCCCCCCCCGACTAGCATGTGTGAGTCACATACCTTGTGGGTGTCCCAATATTGAGGGCGGTGATGCAGGGCTGCCTATGTCGGATGCACATAGTACAC
>NC_056733.1:381039620-381072120 GCF_019279795.1 Protopterus annectens
TATCGGTGAGCATGTATATTTCCCCATCACCCGTGAGGCGTTGGCCAGCAACATGTGTCTCTTCCACCAAATAGAAGAATACCATGAGGTAGTGGGTGCAATAGACTGCACACACATATGCATTAAAGCACCACCAGGTGAGAGTAGTAGGGTCTACATCAACCGCAAGGGCTTCCCCTCCATCAACTGCCAGGTCATGTGCGATGCCCAGGGCATAATAATGAATGTGTGTACTGGCTGCCCTGGAAGCTACCACGATTCCCACATCTGGCATCTGACACAGCTGTACCAGACATTTGCCAATGGGGAGATCCCACATGGTCACCCAGTGGGGGATGCTGGATACGCACTGGATCCATGGCTGATGACATCCAGCAGAAATGTAAACACACACAAACAAGAACTCCATAATGAGGCACACGCACAGACCAGAATTATAGTAGAGTGTGTGTTTCAGATGCTAGTCATGGTTCTGGTGCCTGGACACATCTGGTGGAGCCTTGCAGTACTCACCAGCTACATGTACTCAAATTGTCCTTGTATGTGTCATGCTACACAGTATGATCCTGCAGAAACAGCTGCAGCAGGAACAGCACAGGGTAGGAACACACAGCCCCACACCATTGCCAAGGCCTGCACAGGCACAGTGACTCAGAGGAGGAACAACCTGAGCCTGCCCCAGTAGGCAGAAGGAGGCGTGCCCAGTATGCCCTGGCCTTAGCAAAGAGGCAATGCATAGCACATATACTGACACAGGAGAGACCCAGGGAATAACACTTCTCTCTTACTCTCACATACAGTATAGGGATGCCAAACATTACCCTACCTGTGCTTAACCATATGTAGGGAGTGTACATTGTGCATCCAACATAGGCAGCCCTGCAGTACCACCCTCAATACTGGGACACCCACAAGGTAAGTGACTCACACATGCCAGTGAGGGGGGTTCACATACCCAACAACAATCACAGCCAGCAGAACAGTTGTAGACAAACACAAACAAAGGCTGTGCTATGCCCTCTGAATGAGGCCTATGGGTAACCCCCCCCCCCAGACCTACACAGACAGACTACAGCAGGTCAGGCAGTGGGATGTCAGTTCTAAATGGTAGGAAGTCAGAAACTAATATGTAGGTAAATAAAAGCTAAGCTCTGTAGTACACTGGTATGCCTTTAGTTAGCATGATAGGTAAGACTACAGAATGAAATAGAGTATCCAACATACCAGTACAGTCCTAGCAAATGTGTACAAGTATCAGGTGTGCCCCTCCATCCTACATAGTAGTGTAATAATGCTCAGGTGCCCCCCCAATCCTGTGTAGAAATGTAGTAATAGTCAGGTGTGCCCCCCATCCTATGTAGTAATGTAATAACAGTCAGGTGTGCCCCCAGTCCTGTGTAGAAATATAGAAATAGTCAGGTGTACCCCCCCATCCTATGTAGTAATGTAATAAGAGTCAGGTGTGCCCCCCATCCTGTGTAGAAATGTAGAAATAGTCAGGTGTGCCCCCATTCTATGCAGAAATTTAGTAATGTAATAACAGTCAGGTGTGCCCCCAGTCCTGTGTAGAAATGTAGAAATAGTCAGGTGTGCCCCCCATCCTATGTAGTCATGTAATAACAGTCTGGTGTGCCCCCCCAAATCCTGTGTAGAAATGTAGTAATAGTCAGGTGTGCCCCCATTCTATGCAGAAATGTAGTAACAGTCAAGTGTGCCCCCCCAATCCTGTGTAGAAATGTAGAAATAGTCAGGTGTGCCCCCTATCCTATGTAGGAATGTAGTAACAGTCAGGTGTGCCCCCATCCTATGCAGAAATGTAGTAACAGTCAATGCAACATGATCAATGGATACCCTGCAGAGACAGCATGCTACCTGTAGGTGTACAACACAAAGGTCAGCACTGCAGTACAAACTACCTGGACTCAATCTACACATTCAATACAGGCAGGCATACTGGGTATGCCCACACACTTAGAGAAATGAAGGCAATGTCAGTCAACAGCATACTGAAAGGTCATACTGGGCATGCTCACACACAAACACATAAAGGCCAAGTAAGCCATGTCTGCAAACACCAGTGGACCAGACATATCTGGCAGCTGCAGATGTTAGTGCAGACACGCCTCAGTATGCACCTCTCATGCTTTGCATACATAGTGGATAGGAATACAGGCATATATGTAAAGACAACACACTATACTAAGGCAAAGGTAGACGTACATAGATGTGTGGAAGAGGGTGACTGTGACAAGGAGCCATCCAGGCCTGTCCCACCCAGCACACAGCCAAAGGGCCACAACCACATGAGGGTCAGATGTCGCTCATTGCAGATATTAGCCACCGGTATCTGTCAGCATTATAGAATATGTAGTGCACATGCTAGCTATGCAACATGACTGTACAATGAAGTAGTCATCTAGCAGCTGTATAAACATACCTGTGAAATATGACCAAGTCTGTGACTGCATGTGGTGTGTCAACCTCTAGATGAATGGGTTATGGCCCATGCACACACACTGCCCTCCCCATAGCCCTACTATGACAAGCATGCTTAGGTCATCCACTGTGAAATATTCCTTTGGGAGACTTCTAGCCCAATGATCTTTGTGGCGCATCCCATAACTATGCACTGCTGTAGTGTGATAAACTAGTTAGGTAGGAGTTCCAATCCCAGACATGGCAAGTGTGTGTCTGTGTAGGGAGCAATGTTTTTTTGGGTAGTCACACTACAATCCTGCTGATGTCATCCAATGTGAAATGCTCCTTTGGGGAAGGTGTTTTCCAGTAATCCCTGTGGTGCATCCTATAACAGCTCCGTGCTGTAGTGTGATATAAACCTCTGTTAAGGGTTCTATACCCACACGTGTCAATTGTGGATGTTTTGTGTGTGTGTCACTGTCTGTGTAGGGAATGATGCATTTTAGCCTAGCCACACTCACTACAATTCAAATGCCCTACTTTGGCAATCCTGCTGATGTCATCCAATGTGAAATACACCTTTGAGGAAGGAGCTGTCCAGTAATCCCCGTGGTGAATCCTATAACAGCTCCATGCTGTAGTGTGATATAGATCTCTGTTAGTGGTTCTATACCTTCACATGTCAGTTTTGGATGTCTTGTGTGTGTGTCACTGTCTGTGTAGGGAGCAATGTATTTTAGCCTAGCCACACTCACTACAATTCGAATGCCCTACTTTGGCAATCCTGCTGATGTCATCCAATGTGATATAAACCTTTGGGAAAGGTGTACTCCAGTAATCTCCATGGTGTGTACTATAACTGCGTAGTGTAATAAACTAGTAAGTTAGGGGTTCAAATCCTAGACATGACATGTCTATAACTCATATCCTGTGTGGAGGTGGGTGTGAATGTGTGACACCTGGGTCCAATATAGAGCGGGTTTTGCAAATTTCTTATATGGTAGCCCTAGTATATATCACAATGTCCACCCTACAGGGATAACAGATGTGAAATAGCCAAGAGGCTGGGGTGCAAATCCATACCCATACATGTGACATCAAGGCCAGGTAATCACAGTTAGCAACCAAAGTATTACCCAGAGCACACTGTCAACCCCTGTCACACACACACACACACACACACACACACACACACACACAAGCCTAGGCAACAGCCAATATGTGGGTAGTACACTGCATATTGGCCACTGATAGTAACTATGGAGTGATTGCAGTGGGCTACAGACAGCATGGCACCCTGTCCATCTGTCTAGTAGGCACATACATGCAGATGGTGCACCTTACCCATGTTCCCCACTGGACACCTGCAACACTTGTGGTGCCATCACATATGACCCACAAAGGACATACCATACCTGAAAACATGCCATGTATGGACAGATGCCACTGATACCAGGGAATGCCGTTAGCATGCTATCAATGTAGGTGCAGGGTAAACCTGCTGTCCATTAACAGTTCCTGCCACAAGTGGCCAAGACTGGGACATCTGATGATAATCTGTGTACACAACATGGGCCAGACACCCCAGGCACAGTTCCACATGTCACTGTACATGCATGTGGGAGGTGTGCACATCCCAGATGCCATCCATGTCATGGACTAAGGAACACATACATGGCAAGCAATGCACAGCATTGGCCACATGCAGTAGTCACCCAGGTGACTGGATGTTGTATATAATACCCACCTGTGTGGGCAAATGCATAAACTACAGCCCTGAGCCACAATGCAGACCATTGTCATGTGGCCTGATGCCAAGGTATACCTATGATCTAGCCTTGTATGGCCATCTGGTTCAGTCAACCACCACACACTTGTGCAGAAATGCATCCATGCATGTTAGTACTGGCACCCTGTGTGTTTGTATGTGTGTTATATGATGCGTATGGTCACATCCACACTCACTGCAACTCCCACTGGCATACTGAAGCATGCTGTCTGATGTCAGACACCTCTCCATACCCTTTGCCCATATAACCTCCGTATGATCCATGTGGTGTATGTGATACCTGCACAGTAATGTGGCAATCTCACTAGTAATGTGTTGTAATCCTGGCCCTGCCAAGTGTGTCAATATATATTCATCCCTGTGAGAGGGTGGCTGTGTTGACACTGGCACCTGTTCATGTTGACACGTACATGTACTTCCCCTACTGTATAGCTACCATATCCCTGTTGCAGATGTCACTCACCATCACATATATGTTCTGAGGGCTACACAGCAGATAACCTATGTGGCACATCCAACAAATGCAAAGAACTGTGATATCACTACATAGTCGTCAGGGCTTTGATACCCTGTGCGGGTAGGTGTGTGACACAAACATGCTTAAGATTTACTCTCCACCCCTCCCTGACATGTCTTTGCCTCTGTCTGCCTCCCTCATTCCCTCACTGGTGGATGTGGAGACCTACACCTGCTTTACTTAGGCAGCAGCATGTGTATTTTAAAATGATCAGCTGATGGCCTCTGCACGAATTGCAGCCCTCCCCTAGCTGATTACATGTGGAACAGCTGTGGTAACATTCCCATAGCCAATTGTATGGAAACACACTCCAATATTTAGGAACATCATGTTGGTGTTGGGCCTTTTTATTCACTGTGAGCAGGAACTCGATCCATTGTTTGCCAAACAGCAATTCAGATGGATTGGAGATTTACCTCTGACAACATACACTGTGGAAACAAGCCAACACACAGGAAGGGGATGTGCCTGACCTGACTACAGACTGTAAGTGCTGCTATACTGCATTCAGAGTAATGTTAGTTTAACAGGATGTGTTCAGATATGGCTGTATTACATGTATTAATACCTGCCATGTCAGTTCTATGTTTATGAGGACTCCGCTTCTGTAGAGTCATCTGTAGACTGGGCAGTCTATGGTGCCTTTGGTTTCATGTGTTACCCACAGAGCATGTATCTGTGAACTGCAGAAGGTAGTGTGAGGGTTGCAGTCTGTAGATAGTGAAAGCCGTGACAGTTACTGACTTCATATCCCTCATAGGACATATGTTGTGACAAACCCTTTTACAACAGTAAATGTATGAGGTTATCACAGCAACATGTCAATATTGGCCCTGTGTATGTGCTTCCAGCCACAACCCTGTCAACCTTTGTACATATGTCATGCATTAAGAGGTGCATATGAGCTGTACACCATAATTAGTATCATCATATCTGATAACAAGCCAGTGAGATATCAGACTGCTACACATTATGTACAGCAGGGGTTATATTTGATGACATAACCTGGACATTCTGTTGTTGTTTGCACAGTACTGAGGTCTGTGTACTTATGGTGAATGTCGACACTGTGTGTATTGTTAATATTTACCTTGACCTGTGTACAGACTGTGGCAGATGCCATCGTTCTAGGACCCATCCTATCTGACGTTACATGCTGCTCCACTGTATGTTACCGTATTGGCTTACATGTTTGTAGTGCTATACACACACATGTCCCATACCACAGACAGGCATCAGACCACACTGTGTAGCGACCCAGTATATGTAGGGTTAGTGTGTCAATGGCACATATGAGTATAGTGTTTTAGAGATAGTCCATATACTGTAATATTATGCTATCTTACCATATGTGGCAGTGACTGTGTTCACATTGGTTGTGGTTATGCACTTTCACACAGGTGTATCTTACCCTGTGCTGTGACATGCCTGTAGAGCCTGCTATATATGCAGGTACATGTGCATTCCCCCATAGAAGATGTAGGCCAGTGTTGAGCCAGTCTGCCTGTAGCCTGCACAGTGCTTTTTTGCATGCCTAGCAGCTTAGTGTACTTACCCAATGAGATGTCATGTTCAGATACTTGCCAGATGTACTGCTGCCAGGCCTCCCTTAACAGTCATGTATGTCAGACAGAGTGGTGGGATGCTGTACAGATGTATGTCAATATCTAGTGGGTAGTATGTGGCCATGGCACCTCTGCACCAGCAGTTATTATGTGTCAGGACAGACAGGGGTGTGTGAATGCATAACCTATGGGGGTGAATGTATACCAGTCATTATGTGTTATACCCATCTGCATGGCTGTTCACATCCATATTGTTAGGCTTGTTCCACATGTTCTGCATTAAGGGGTTCTGCATATACCTCTACACTGTACAGAGTGCATCAGAATGCCCACATCTATTGGCCAATATCTCTGCTGTAGTCCACAGGAGCATTACATGCTTGCAGTGGTACTGTACTATGATGTTCTTAGGATTAACATTACTCAAACCGCTGAATCACTTACAAATGCCTTCTACCAGCACCTACAGGACTGCATGGATCAGGCAATCCCAAACAAAACTAAGACTCTTTGTACCAAAGGCAAGCGTCCAGTCTGGTGGACCCCAGCCATAAACAAGCTCTATAACAAAAGGAGGAAGCTACTACAAGATAGAGCAAAATCCTTGAAAGGTAAGACACCTTTGATCATTATAAGTAAAAAACTAAGAGCTCTCATAAAATCATCCAAGGCAAATTTTGAGAGAAAAATCGCCAAGGACTCAAAAGACAATCATAAGGCCTTCTTTAGCTATGTTAGAAACCTAGGAGGAAACTCCCAGATATGCTCAGAATTAGTTCAAAATGATGTGAAGATTACTGAACCTACACACATTGCCAACATACTGGCTGACAGGTTCAGTGCAAACTCCCCCTCCCCAAAGGAGAGATATCTATACCAGAGGATTGTAGCCCCCAAACATCTCCAGCCCAGGTGAGAACTGCCTCTCCAAGGCAAAAACACAGCATCCATGGGACGGATGGTGTCCCCGGCTGTGTGCTCCACGAACTCAATGAGGAATTAAACCCGCAGTTAGGACAGCTGTTTAATCTTAGCCTCACCTCAGGATACGTCCAAGGAGTGGCGCGGCGACTGTGGTCCCACTTCACAAAGGCGGTGCCTCCACCGACCCTGGTAATTACCGTCCCATTAGATTGACAAGCCTTATCTGCAAAGCCATGGAGAGGATCATAATGGAACTCATAAATAAAGACATAGGAACTTGCAGACTTTGGATCCAACCCAGTTTGGCTTTGTCAAAGGCAGATCATGCCTTTTAAACTTGGTTGACTTTTTCGAGACAGTCACCAAGGCCATTGATGAGGGAAAGACAGTCCATACAGCCTACCTCGACCTGGCAAAGGCCTTTGACACAATACCCCACTCAGGTATCATCGAAAAACTCATCAGCTTGAATGTAAACCCATACATCACAAGATGGGTTGCAAACTGGATAAGTGACAGAACCCACAGGGTCAGAGTTGTTGGAGCCATGTCAGACTCAAAGCCTGTCACAAGTGGTGTCCCACAGGGCTCAGTCCTGGGTCCACTCTTGTTCGGCATCTACTTTTCTGAAGTACAAGCAAACACAGGAGGGTTATGGCTGACAAAGTTTGCAGATGACTGCAAACTGGGCGCCATAGTCGAAAATGCATCTGACACAGATATCCTTCAGAAGGGCCTCACAGAAATGGATAACTGGTGCCAGAGCCATGGCCTAAAGTTAAACGCCAAGAAATGCATAGTCATACCCTTCGGGAAAAACAAGGTTACCCCTAGCTACCATATAGGTGGCAATCCACTGAACACAGAAGAAGTCATCAGGGATCTGGGGACCCAGGTTGACAGTAGCCTTTTGTTTGACACTCATGTTGCTAAAGTAGTTAGGAAAACCTTCTACATTGCCCACCTGATCATGAAGGGATTCACATCTAGATCAAGGGAGGTCATCGTCCCCTGTACTCATCACTCATTAGACCTATGATTGAGTACAATGCCCCATTCAGAATGTATCTGACCCGACACCTGCAGCAGCTGGAAAGGCCCCAAAAGTTCCTCACCAAAGGATAAAGGGTCTCAAAAATATGTCTTATGCTGCCCGACTGAAAGAACTCCAGCTCTATTCAGTCTCATACCGCTTGCTCAGAGGTGACCTGTGCCTGACATATAAGGCCATGTCAAACCCAGATTTGATGAATATGCTTCACCTCAAAAAATCTAGATCCCTCAGAACCACAAGGGCGGGAGACTTAAACCTTGACATGGTTATTAATAGAACATGCTGAAGGGACAAATTCATCACCCAGAGACTCCCTATGCTGTGGAACAAAATCCCGGTACATGTGAGGCAGAGCACCTCACTGGCCTTGTTCAAGAGGAATCTTGACCAATGGATGGGAGATCACAGATATACCCCAGGGATTACTTCAGTGTCACTGCTTGACAGAGGCACAGCAAAATAATAGGCATAGTTTTATTCAAACTAAAGGGGTGGCGAAAGCCACATAACTATGGGCTAGGCTTATAAATGCCCTTGGGCAGATAGCCTAGTATGAACCTATGAACCTATGTCTGTCAGTAGCCAATGGCGCACATGTGAAAAGCAGATGTGACCTCCCACACGCACCATGTCTTTGAAGACAATCGCTATTACAGTAGCAATAGTCTACTACTATACCTGCTATACATACCTGACATCTCCTTGCACTATGAAGTTGGGACTATAGGGGCTGAGGTAGGGCTACACCCCATGTTCAGGACATATGGTGAATATATATGAACACATGATTATCCAGATATCTATATAGATAATTACACACGTAAATATTGACATATATAGATGGGTGTGTATATGTACATAGATATGCATATACACACCCAGATATATACATATACAGAGCATTATATGTCTACACATATATAGATAGTGCTGTATATGCACATATACATATACCACGCTGCCATTCCTGCCAGCAGTCCACTGCTGTTGTATCCCCCACACATACAGTGGGGCTAGGGCTACATATGTGTGGGCTTCACCTACACAATGCATGCATGCCCATATGCACTCCTGAGGCCAGTGTATGTAACAGTGGTATATGGCCCTGTATTATTGAGTCTAGTGGGGGATGCACCATACATAACCTAGGCCTTTACAAAATGTGGGGGTATCAGGGGAGAGCTGCCTTAAGGTATCTGGATGTACAGTACCATACATTTCACCTGTCTTGAAATTACTTACATAAAGTGGGTTACTGCAGGCCTACTGCTTTCTGCCATACAGACTGTTCTGTTTGCCAGTGTGCCGATGATGGTGTCAGTTATACCTTGTTATGTAACAGGTACATCCCATTTGGTCAACTGAAGTCTTTACCACCTAGTGATTGTGTACAGAGTGTAGATAGAGGCTGCTGGACTAAACACCTGCATCACTTGCTGTTGATTGTGTGGTATCCTGTGGCCCAGTCTGTCTTTACTATTGTACGATTTGAAGGGCTTGGCCTGGACGGCAACAGTTGTGGACCTTTCCAGACTACTGTATTAGTATAACTGTTTCACAGTTGCATTACTCTGTTTATATGGATGTCAGTGTCTGAACAGCTATATGACATGGCATATAAATCTGTAATAGTGCACAAAAAAAGGTATTCCATTTCTGCAAACCTGTGTGTGGTGTTTTATCCTATGACCTCTCTGTGGGTATATGCTGCAGGCAACGAATGTCATTTGTATAGGTGGCTCATCCAGTGTCTAGTTGTAAGGGTGTTAACTGTAGGCATAGTGGCTGTTCCATATTGTGTGTGCCTACTACATAAGTATCTTACTGTACATATCTCTGCATGTGTATGTATAGTGACATGTATATCTGCATATATGTGGCTGTGTATATGTATCCTGGGGATGTTGATAGCTTCCACATTTTACATTTCCTATGGGAGCCAGACTGTACTGCATGATATGTTACCAATACCAGCCTGACATCATACAGGTGGGATGTAGTACTGTTAACATCATGTGCCCATTTTGTGTCAGGGGCTGGTTATGGGATCTGCAACACTTGGTAGTGTATTGCAGGGCAGACGTGTTTGGCTGTAGGGGGTGGGTATACCCATTCGTATAAGACGTATATTGTTTGGGGCCTCTCAACCCCATTAATGGTGCATGTGGACATATATGATTTAGTTAATCTCTCATTGATATCTACACATGTATGTCCATATATACCATATATACCTGAGCAGAGTGGATGAGAACTGTTGACTCCAACTCTTATCCGAGATATATAAGTAACCTGTTTTTTTTCGATAATTTATACAGTTTATTGTTTCTAGCAATTTATATATAGCACTTTTATTGTAATCTGCACGGGTAACTGATTTGTTTGCAGTTAAAGCATTCTGTATCTTTACAAATCTTTATCTGTTTAAAAACTTTCATTTTGTGGCTTTCTCTAGTGCTTTGTAGGCTAATAGCTCCCCACCTACCCTCCCTGTTGGTGTCTTGTGTTATACTTGGTGGCTTTGTAGTTGCCCGCCCATATTGTAAATCTGATCTGGGACACTCCTCCCAGTCTAGTGTCATTAGCTCATTCTACCTAATACAGAGAGAGCATTTGATAAGGCCTTCTGTTTCTCCTTTTTCCCTTAAAAAAAAAAAAATTTGCCTGAATTTTCTTATGTTCTGACTGTGCTTCTCAAACATTTTGGAAATATAGAGTATATTTTAGAGCATTTATTATAACTGTAATTGCCTTAATATTTCTACAACTCAAGTGCTCTAAGTTGCACTGCATCTGAAGTGTTTGTGTGTGTTACCTGCTTTTCTATATATATATATATATAGACTTATCTGTATATGTAGACTAGCTACTTATTCTGCTGTATTACTGCCACTTAAATCGTTATTCAGTTGTGCACTTGTCTTGCTTCATTTAAAAAGTTTTAAATTGCTAATTTTATAGAGTTTTAATTGCATTTACTGTTTAGGACTACACACTCAAGTGTGTTAGATATTTCTGTGTTTATTTATTGAATTATTGCATTGTTTAGCCTGTTTCAACAAAAAAAATATATATACTACCTTGTTTGCTCGTTTCCCACCTTTTCTAGCCAGTCCATATCCCAGGCCTTGCTTGTCTCAGGACTTTATTTTCTGTGCTCAGAGCTATCCAGACCTTGCTGAGGCAGAGGGAAGTCCTACTGCCTACCAGTGGGACTGGTGAGCATTGTACTGCCTATCTAACGCTAGAGGACTGGTTTCCAGCTCTGAAATTGTAATTTTATTAGCCTTTTTGGGCTGATTTCTATCCCTTTCAACTTTCTGGCTTAAAAATGCATGTGTTTGCACATTTTTCACATTGTGCAGCACTACGAGGCTACAGTTAAACTATTCCAGGTGCCAGAAAGTCTGCTCTTCAAATTTTCCCTTAAAACTAGCTGGTTTCTCAGTAGTAGCACTAAAATCTGAACCCCTGTGACTAGCACTTTCTCTAGGACTTGCTGTAAAGCACTAGGAAGCCTGAAACTGATACAAGCACTCAGCTCTCCTTGTCAATAAGGAGAAATTAATCATAGGCACTAAACAGCCTACAAATGCAAAGTACCTTGCAAAGGTAAGGGAAAACAGCTCTTAAACCTTACAAAAAAGCACCTAAACAGGCATATCCAAGGGTCAGCTTCCGGTGGTTTCTCCTGTCCACCTGGTGAATCTGGGCATACTGGGGCAATGCGGCAACTGCCTTATGTACACAGACAATCCTCTCCTCCTACCACCCAACACTACAACCTGCGAGAGATGCACTTACATAGCCAAACTGGAAGCAAAGCTCTCTCCGGTCAAGACTGTGCTAGACAGTCAAGAGGAGAAGGCTAACACCTGCATTACACCTCTAGCAACTCATAGCCCTTCAAAACCCACACCATCAACTCCCACACATAGCAACACTAAACCCAAATATGCAGAGGCCCTTAACATTAACCTGCCCAAGCAACAAGGACCTCTGAAGCCGAAACGCAAACAAACACTAGTCACAACCAAAGTGACACATAGCTCACAACACCAGTGTGCCACCCAACAACAGCCCCTAAGGCAAGACAGTGTACTCAACAATTTAGTCAAAGGTGACTCTATAGTCAGGCACACTGATGTCCCACTCACCAGGCTGAACAAGGAGAAAATTACAGTCAGCTGCCTGTCGGGTGCCAGGATCCACCACATAACGCATGAACTCAAGTCACTCCACAACAAGTACAAATACGACTCTGTCATTGTCCATGCTGGAGTAAATGACTTGAGACGTACCTCCCTGGACTACATGAAAAGGGACATGGAAGAGCTCTTGGATCATGTGACCCAGGCAGGTATGACCCTAGGCCTGAGTAGCATCCTGCCTTCGCCCAGAATGATACCACAGTATAAGGGCAAAATGATTGACTTCAACAATTGGCTAAGCTTCTGGTGTCATTCAAAGGGGATCCAGTATTTGTCTGCCTGGGAAGACATGATCGACAAACCACGATGCTTCGCCAGAGATGGTCTGCACCTGTCACTCCTGGGATTCAGGTTACTGGCTAAAGCTCTTGCCACCCCTATAGTGCCTTTTTTTGTCAAGGTTCAAAGGATAAAACCACCACCGTAACAGATACAAGCATGCAAAATCTGAAGGTAATGCTACTCAATGCTAGAAGTCTAAACCTCAAAATGCACTCTCTCGAGGCACTCCTAAAAATGGAGAACATTGATATCTCTGCAGTGACTGAGACCTGGATCAATGCTCCAGAGAGCACCCCTGCAATACCACGCTACAATTCTTACCACACTTTTTGGCCACAAAACCAAGACTGAAACACTAAAGGTGGAGGAGTGTCCATATTCACCAAGGATATTCACACCTCTGGGCTAGTTGTCCAACACAATGCATCTGAAATTCTCTAGGTGCAACTAACACTAGGTAAGACTGCAATCCAAATTGTAGCTTGCTACAGATCCCCCACCATACCCCAAGATTCTCACTACACCTTCCCAAACATACTGGAAAATATTAAGATACAACCAAACACCCTAATACTAGGTGATTTCAACTACCCTGCCATTAATTGGGAAAACTACTCGGGTACCAACTCCTATTCCCAACGGTTCTTGGAATTCATAAATTCCAACTCCCTGGATCAACTAATCCATTGTCCCACCAGGGGCTCCAATATCCTAGACCTGGTCATTACCAACATGGGAGATAGATGCTCTACACCAGTGGTCACCCCCTTATTGGTCAAGTCTGACCATAAGCAAATCACCCTTGACATCCACATCCCACCCCCCAGTAAGGAGACCTCCTTAAAAAACTTCTCCAAAGCCAACGTCATGCTACTGAAGTCAGAAGTGACAAACTTCACAGCACCCATGCAGACAGGATCTGGAAGTTCGACTGCAGAATCCTACACTAAGGCACTGTACGAGCACATCCACTCATGCATGAATCATGCCATTCCAAATAGAACCAAGATGCTCTTCTCCAAAAAAAGGAAGCCAAGCTGGTGGTCCCCTGCTATAAACAAACTATACAACAAAAGGAAGAAAGTGTTGCAGAAAAGAGGCAAATCCCAGGATGCAGAAAGCTCCCTCACAAGCCTCAGTAAGAAGCTGAGATCCCTCATAAAATCCTCAAAAGCTAGTTACAAAAATAAAATTGCCAAAGATTCCAAAGACAACCAAAAGGCATTCTATATTTATGTCAAGAATCTAAATGGCAATGCTCAGATCTGCTCTGAGCTACAACAGAATGGCATTAAATATACTGATCCCAAGGATATTGCCAATATCCTGGCAGATCGATTTAGTGCCAACTTCACTCCCCTCTCACTCCCTTAAGGGCCTATCTCAGTACCAAAAGATTTCCAAAATCCGATAATCACAGCCACACAGGTAGAAACAGCACTCTCCAAAGCTAAGAATACAGCATCCATGGGACCAGATGACATCTCAGGCTGTGTACTACATGAACTACAAAATGAACTGGCACCCCACCTAAGTGTCATGTTTAATCATAGCCTCACCTCAGGCTTCGTGCCCACTGAGTGGCGCACAGCTAAAGTTATCCCGATCCACAGTGGAGGATCCACCTTGGATCCTGGGAACTACCATCCCATCAGTCTGACAAGCCTGATCTGCAAGGGCATGGAACGCATTATCATGGAACTTATAAACAAAGACATTGGCAACCTCCAGACACTGGACCCCACCCAGTTTGGGTTTGTGAAGGGCCAATCTTGTCTCTTGAATATGATTGACTTCTTTGAATCAGTCTCCAGAGCTGTGGACGAGGGTAAGGAGGTCCACACAGCCTATCTGGACCTCGCCAAGGCCTTTGACACCATCCCCCATTCTGGAATCATAGATAAACTTACTAAGCTGGGCATAAATCCCTAAGTCACTCGATAGGTTGCCAACTGGCTTACTGACAGAACCCAGACTGTAAAAGTAGCAGACTCCAAATCCAGCTCCAGACAAGTGACAAGTGGAGTACCTCAGGGTTCAGTCCTGGGACCACTCTTGTTTGGCATCTACTTCTCTGAAGTACAGGCCAACACTAAGGGACTCTGGCTAACAAAGTTTGCAGATGACTGCAAACTGGGAGCCATTATTGAATCCCCAAACAATGTGGATATTCTACAAAAGGGCCTTACAGAAACAGATGCCTAGTGCCAGAGCCATGGGCTCAAGCTTAATGCCAAGAAATGTATAGTCATCCCCTTCGGAAAAAAACATGTACCCATGAAATACCACATAGGTGGCAGGACATTAAACATCAAAAGTGTGATGAGAGACTTAGGGACACAAGTGGACAGTGGTCTCACTTTCGATAACCACATCACCACAACAGTCAGGAAATCCTTCTACGTGGCACACCTCATCACTAAGGGCTTTTCATCCAGAAAAAAGGAGGTCATTGTCCCACTGTTCTCATCCCTCATTAGACCCATTATAGAGTATAATGCCCCATTTGGTATGTACCTCACAAGACATCTGCAACAACTGGAAAGGCCACAGAAATACCTCACTAAAAGAATCACAGGCCTAAAGCAGATGCCATGTGCTGACCGTCTAAAAAAACTCCAGCTATACTCTGTGGCATTTTGTCTACTCAGAGGCAATCTCTGCTTAACATACAAGGCCATGTCAAACCCTGAGCTGTTGGACATACTCCACTTAAAGAAATCCCAATCCCTCAGAGCCACATGCTCCAGGTATCTAAACCTTATCATCACAATGAACAAAACATGCTGGAGGGATAGGTTCCTGACCCAGAGACTCCCCATACTCTGGAATAGACTGCCCATACATGTCAAGCAGAGCACCGCATTGGCCTCTTCAAAAGGAACCTTGTTAATTGGATGGGAGATAGGAAATTCACCCCGGGGATCATGTCAGTCACCCTGCTAGACAAGGGCCCAGAGAAGTAAATATTGTGGGAAAAAAATTCCAGGGAATTGTTATGGTTAGGCTTGCATAGGCCTTAGGGCCGATAGCCTAGTACCAACCTATGAACCTATGAACCTATATATATATATATATATATATATATATATATATATATATATATATATCTGCCTACATATATATAACTATGTCCGTATAAACCTACATAGATATATATCTGCTTACATATATGTAACTTGCTGTGTATATGTAGGCATACAAGCATAGACATATATATGTGTTGATGTAGGCATTCGCATGAATATATGTTTATATATATATATATATATATATATATATATATATATATATATATATAAATATATATACGCACATATATAGATATGTTGTATCTGTTCAGATATTAATATATTTACACACACATACATCTAAATGTTGGACTACATTCTCTGTACTGTTTAATGACTGGGATGGATGATATGTTTTTGAAATCATCAGGGTTATGTATATCTGGCATGGCTTGGTAGTAAATCACTTTGTCTATGGTGTGCAGGGGCCTGGGTTTAAGCCTTGCAGAGGTGGTTTATTTTGTTGCTGGGCAGAACAAGGGCCATTGGATACAGAGTGATTAAGGCACTTTAAAGACGTTGTAAATGGATTTGCACATGTTTGCACGGAGGTAAGCACTGCTAACTTCCGGTTGCAGTTTCTGATACTCGGTTAGCTTCTAAATTGCTTAACCAGTGTAAGCATTGTTTACCCCCTGCACAAACATGATTAGACCCACTTACTGCTGCTTAAATGTGCTTACTCCCGCTAACCACTGTGCTAATTTCTTTAAAAGAAAAGAAAAAAAGGGTTGATAGGAAAGTGGTGAAAAAGGGGCAAAAAGAGAGAAAGACAGTAGGGAAAATAGCTAGGGATGTGCAGGAAGGGTGTGGGGAAGGTCCATAGCTGCCCATGTCTTCTACAGCAACAGCTTTGCATATACACTGAATTTGGAGGTAGATTTGGACACTCAAACCTCTGGGAGAGGAGTGAGGACAACAATAATAAGTTGTGATGCCAATTAGATTGGATTACATGTGTCCAGTGGACATGTGTGCAAAATGGACAGCTATGTATGGGGTGAGATTTTTTTGTGGAAACCAGTTGCCCTTTTTTCTTTTTTTCAGGTGAGAGTGGGATGTTGGGGATGGGTTGTTGGTATGTTTGGGGTGGTAGGCTGGGTAGGTTAGCAGACAAGACACACAAGATGCATACAGGGGCAGTATATGACACATGTGGGGGTAAACACCTTGATGTGGAGGGGTGTTGGGATATCGGAAGCCCACAAGCCCCATAGTTGTAACAGTGGGACTGAGGTCCCCACCCATGGGCAGTCACCACTGCACCGTCACAGCCCCGAAGGTGACTGTGCTGGGGGCTGAGCCGCAGCACCAGGCTGACTCTATAATCATGACACATGGCTCTCGAGCTGGCTTAGACGATCACCGAACTGCTCGTTGATTGCTCTACGCATGATGACCCTGTGCTAGTGATGGGTTACAGGTGACTATCCGGGTCTACACCCAGGGGTGATGAGCCCCATCCCCTGAGATGGTTCCACCTGAAAGTGGTGCAGAACCAATGGCCAGGGAGGTCTGGGTTTGAGCCCCAGACATGCTGGTGCCCAGTGCCACAGCCAGCTGAGGTGGGACAGGTGGGTCCGCTGGGACCGGCCTTCTCAAGAGTACTATAGTGCTTAGATTTCATCATCATATATGGGTTAGTAATAGTCAACACATTCCAGGGTTAGGTATAACAGCATGCATAGGTATTCCCATTAACTCAGACACCAGATACCGGACAGTTGCATAGCAAACAGAACACATGCATATATGGGACTACAGTGGTGATAAGAACAGCATGCAGGTACATTGATGGCACCATGTCACCAATGTTGGAATTATTCCATATAGCACATGGATGGGAGCCCTGAAAATATTTATCAAACAAATGGACATTATCAGTCATTACATACCAGTTGGGGTGGGTATGTTGATTATTGTTGGAGATATGGTGGGGGGGGGGGGGTGTCAGTTTACAAGTAACATATTCCTGTAGTCCACATTACAGTCCTAGTCAGTGCTGCTATCTGTACCTTACAAGTCTTACTACACTAGCCTATAGCTTTAGTTTGGTCACTGATATGGCTGTCATCATCATTACACATGTGCCAGATTTACCTGCAGTATACACCTCTTACCTGGTATACCTGTGGAGGGAATGCTTGTTAACACTAACTAACTGTTTCTACACATACTCCCAGTTGTTTGTTTGCACATAGCTATCCAACTCTTTCTGCACAGACTCTGTCCATGTGTTGACCACATGCTGGTGTGACAGGACATATCTAGAATATTGCCGTCTTCCACCTTTAGTGACCTGACACACACATACACATGCTTTTATATTATATTTTATATACACAGTTATATTATTTAGCACAGTGTGGGTGACAGTGACCAGTAATACTTTATTATTTAGAGAAAATGCAACACTCGCAATCCCCTACAATACCAATGTGAACAGTACCTGTACAGGTTATATTGGTCTGTATTTCTCAGCACAGTGTTCGTATTCAACATACCTGTGGGAGCAATGTTTGTTAGCACTACCTGACTGTTGCCACACAAAGTTCCAGATTACACATTAGTATTATGCACATACATCTCACTCTGTTACTGTACACACTCTGGTCACAGCTTGACAACATAGGAGTGTAGATAGGACATACTTAAAATATTACTCTCCTAACAGTTTCGAGGGTTGCTACAGTGACAGGTATGTTCTCATGATGGTTGACAATCACTTGTATTCCCTGTTTGCTGGCTACACATCTGGGATCATCCCACAGACTTACCAGGTTAACAAGGGGACAGGCATCAGATATAGGCCCATATACTGGACATTCTGGCCTCATGTGTATAGTTGTGGGGTATGAATCTGTATGCAGTCTAATTCCACTCCCAGGATTCAGATCATGGCTGTGTCTGCTACAGCTTAAACACTGTCCATCACAGTTGTGTCTGCTATATTGATATTGCTGTATATCTCCAATCTGCTTTCTGTCTTATTAATCCCCTGTGCTTATGCATTCTGGCCTTGCATAACAACACTCTTATACAGATTTCCTAGACAGTTATATGCTGTAGGACAGTGTGGGAGACAGTGATGTGTAATACCTCATTATTCAGAGCAACTGCATATCATTCTTGTATTTCTGGGGTATGATTCTGTATGCAGACTGCTGCCACTGGCAGTATTCAAACCGTGGCTGTGTGTGCTAAAAAAACAACAGTTCACATCTCAGTTGCATGTTCAATTCAGTTTTTGTTGTCTGCATTTTCCCTGTTTACTGTCTATGTGTCTCTCAGTTGTACTAAATGTTCTCTGGGGTTGCACCTGTCATATACAGGCATTCATACACATTCATTTTATGGTGCATGGTGTGGGTAACAGTGCATAATACAACAGTACTATTACATGATTGCAAATCTACATTACCATATGATACCAGAATATACACATGCAGTCAAGCAGTTACACCTGTTTTGTCAGGATATTACACTTTTATTGACATACAAACAATATGAGACTCTTCCTGCCATATTTTCTAATATATGCAGTACTTGCCTTGAACAATGCAGGTTTTATACTAGCAATTAATTTACTACTACTTATATTTTTATTTCTTACGACAGTAAATGCATGAGTGTTATTGACCTGCCTTGGATCGCAACCTCACCAGGCAGCTGATGTGGGCCTCCTGGTTCACGGCCCACTCTGTTGCAGCTTTGGGGGACATAAGAGGAATATTTAGCCATACCTATCCATGATATACCTGAGCTGGCAATTATTACACACATACTGGGGTGATACTTACACATGTCTGGAACATCACCTGACACTCAGGCCTCTTGGAGCCACTCCTTCAAGAGGTCCCACTTCCACCGCTTCAGGTCGGCATAATGGTGCCTGACCTGCTCACCAGTTTGGGGTATGCCAGTGGCACTGGTGAGGTCACGGGCGAGATGGTCCTAGGCCTCCTCCTTATATTGGGAGCCCTGGTACTGGCTCTGCAGCAGTCTTTGAGCATAATCTTTAACTAGGAGTCCTGTCATAACCTTGGACTCTTGGATGCACCAACGCTATGCCTGGAAGCACACTCCTTCTCCCCTTACTGCCATAGTGTCTGCAAGGGGAAGCTACAACCAGTTATGAGATGTATTCCTGCCTCTTGGGTTTAAGCAGGATCGATTTCCTGCACTTTTCTGTGATTGGCCGGTTTTGAAAAGGCTAAGCTATGGGCAAACCTGCTTACCTAAGGTTGGCATTGTTTAATGGCGTATACCACTAGGCACAATGAGTTAGCTGGTCTACACATTGCTCACACTTCCTAAGCTGGCCTGTACAATGCTTAGCATTGCTTATATTAGACTTTCATTATAATGCCTTTTTGGCATTGTGTTAATTATTCATTACACCTTATATGTATGTCTGGGTTCCCTGATTGATGTGTACGTACACTCTGTGGGGTCCTTCAACACTCTTGTACAATTACACCTCACTTCTGGGCTTATTGCTGTACTCCAGTTCACATATTTATGTTCTGTAGAGGGCTATGGCACATATGACTGCATACTGATGCCTTTCACAGGTTCAGTTTGGTTATACTATGGTGAGGGCTTGTTTGCTGCTACCTCATTCTTCTGTGATGGCTTGGTGGATAACTACTGGGACTATGGTGTATAGGGTCCTGGTTTCTGGACCTGATTGGCTGTTTATTTTGTTGATGGGCAGAAGAAAGGCCATTGGATACAGAGTGATTAAGGCACTTTTGAGCAGTTGTAAGCAGGTTTACGTGACGGTAAGCACTGCTAACCTGCCATTACATCTGCTTACAGAGACTTAGCTTTAGAATTGCTTGGCCAGTGTAGGCATTGTTTACCACTGCACAAATGGGCTTAATGCCACTTACTAGTACTTAAATATGCTTACTACTGCTTATTTGTGTTTAAACCTGCTTACTAGTGCCTTATTCATTATGAAACTGACGCCTCACATGTGCATTTACTGCAGTACTCCAGTTCATAAATGTATGTTATTTAGTGAGTTATACAACAAAAATATTGGTCATAACGTGCTTTGCCATATAAAATGGAATTCTCTGCAGTGGGACTCAAACCAGGAATGCCTGCTCATAAAATGAATGTTCTGCTCACTACTACATTGTGATGCTGCTTTATTTGCATATATCTTCCTTGTTATCCTCTTCAGCCTTTTAAGCTTCTTTAACCACAGCTAAGCGATGGGCACACCCACACACCTATGGTTAGCTAGAATCGGAGTTTTAAAAAAAAAAGGGTTTCTTCAATTTATTTATACATTCTGTTGCTGATATGTAGTCACCTGTGAGTGGTCTCACTCATTGCATATCCCTTTCTGCTGTTCTACATTGCGGGGGCATATTTATTCTGAGAGCTCTGCTCTCAGACACGCCCCCTGCACTCTTACATGCTCCATGTAAGCCTAGGAGCTTGGGCAGTGCGCCTCATTAATATGCATGGCATGTTGCCATCCTGCTCCTAAACAGTCACTTCTGTGCAGGACTGAGCTAGTCCTGCATGGAAGATTAGTAATTGCGGGGGAATGATTTATACCATGAATGTCAGGTCAGATGTCTGTAATGGAATTTTCAAAGTAATACTAGCAGGTGCAGACCAAATCAACTCACCGAACCAAGAACCACAGAAAGTTGGTTACACCGGTTTTTAAAAACGGAGCCTTTTAGGAACAGTTTGAAAAAGGCTTAATTTTTATTACAATCCACTTTTTTGACAACAAATAAAAATAGAAAAAAGACCAAATACTGTGAAACGCTACCAGCGTTTTTCGTTCCACACAATAGTAGAACTTCCTCAGACAACAGCCTTACATTCACTACAGTATTTAAAACTGATACAAATGCTTGCAATTACCGTTAATAACATTCAATTTACTTTTTAAAGTGCCAGTACTTCTGGATACCTTCATGCAACCCCAACGCTTACACACATTGTATACACTATAAGTGTGTTGTATTAACTAAGGTCCAGTATGTTAACTTCAATAAATTTATGAATAAATAAATAAATATGTTTGTAAATAAATAAATAAATAAATTTATTCTCTAAAGACAGTGGTTGTGTTAATAACCTTGTGTAGTGCCTTTTAAATACTTTGCATGTTTTTTGCTTATGCTAAAAAGGCATTATTTATTACAAAGTATATTAAACCAAACTGCCATTTAGGACTGTCCTATTTAGACATTTTTTTATTGTTATTATGTGTGTAACAAGTACCTGCCCTCAAAAAATAACCATAAATAACAATAACAACAATAATAAAAAGCTAAAAAAAAACGGTGTAACCAACTTTCTGTGATTCTTAATACTAGCAGGTGGTCAGCACAGTAATGAAGATGTCTTTTAAGGCATAAAAAGCCCAGCAACAAAATTGTTGGTACATGAATGGACAATGGATGAACCAACTATGTGATAACTGCATAAGACTGCTGCAGTGGGAGTCAGAATGTTGTGGATGGAATTGTATCCGAAAAGATGACACAAGGAAATAATGAGGCCATTACTTGCTCAGCTCTCCTTTAGCCTCCATGGTTGCACAGTGGCATAGATATTAAACACTGGAACATGTGCAATATTTTAGATTTTCATTGATAAAATGCACGGAAGAATCTGAATTCACTCATTCTCAGCTAAATCAATGACTGCATGGTATTCTGTTTCATGCTTGTAGTGCTAAAACAGGAAAATGGCACACATTGAGGAATGTAGTAACCTTTAATGTAAAAACTTAGCACTTTCCCTCTTCTGAAGCCCTATTGATTGTTGAAGAGGGTGAAAGTGCTAAGTTTTTATATTAAAGGTTGATATTTTTCTCAGAGGGTGCCATTTTGTTGTTTTGGTACAAGAAATTATATATTTTTTGTGTTTTGTGCATTGTTCATGCCTGTATTGCTAACAGCTTGGGTTACATTGTCTCTTTCATGCCTCTAAAGATTGAAACACAGACCTTCAAAAATACTTTTGTTTCAACAGAACTTCATTTTAGTACTGAGCTGGTGACATTCAGTATCAGGATTAACCAGTTTAAATATGAAAAAATGTTTTAAATGAACAACTATGGTGAAAAGATGATTTAGAAATTCCGTTTCTGTGAACTGCAGGCAACTTTTGTCCAACCTTCCAGCAGCCAGGTGTTTAAAACCTATTAACTGCCTACCAGCAAACGTGAATGAGTTAGACAGTTAATCTGTATCATTAGCTATTGAAATTAAACAGTGGTAGTTAAATTGTTTATTGAAGAAAGGAAAGATGACAATGATCAACTGGGTGGAGTGGGTACTGGTGAAACTTATAAGTGTCAATGTAGGCAGGAAAATTGCTAGCTGTTGGAATTTAGGTGGCTTCAGTAATTAAAGGGACACAGATCTCCATGATTTGTGTGTGTGTGTGTGTGTGTGTGTGTGTGTGTGTGTGTGTGTGTGTGTGTGTGTGTGTTTTGTATAAATCTTTATATGTCAGTTAGGCTTTTTTTCTGAAGGAATAAAGGGCCACGAGTCCTAAACCATCCCCTTTATTTTTATCATTAGGTGTTTGGCCATCTGCGGTAAGATTTTCTTTGGACAAATCACTACTAGATTATTTCAGAGAATGTTAATTTTACAGAAGAAATTTACAGTTACATTTTAGCATTAATCAGCAGCTATGTGTCGGTAATACTGGGTTTACCCATAGCTGATTTGATCATGAACACATTGGTAAGCCAGCCATAAGTAAACCAGCATTACTAACACTCAGGAGTTGAGATTACTGCAATTATACAATGCCATTATTAAAAATATAACTAAATAAATAAATAATTAAATTACTCACTTTTTGAATGATGACATTGTCTATCCAAAGTTCTTGCCCCTGGAAGCTTTCATCATCATTTTCCATGAGTAGGGATGGCCTCATGATGTACTGCACATTGCTGGCACATTTATGTGCTCAAGCTTGTATACAGCATTATGGTAATTGTGGTTTGTGATATTTTTTAGGACTTAGGAGTATGCATGCATGCATCAAAATGTATACATGATTTGATGATGTGAGGTATTGCCAGCTATGCCAGGAGAAGTAGGGCAGTGGATGTGCAACATATGCAAGCATAGAGTTGCAGTTTTGTAGATAATTATATGTCATTTGTATATCAAACTGATTTGTATAGGTGCTTGTTTTGAGAATGTATTTGTAAAGCTGCTTGTGTTAAAAATGTACCAACAGTGGGTCCTGCTGGATAGAAAAGAAATACACATGTATGTCAGACTGTATTGTAACTGTTGAATATTTGTAACAGAGGATACTCGAAGCAAAGAGACTAATCTCAGTCCAGCTAACTTTGAAAAATAGTCTGAAATTAAATTACCTGGTTTAGTCCATAAAAGTGGCATCTTACAGTTCTGATTACAGCCCGAGATTAAATGTCTGTGAAAATCAGGACTAGGAATCCTGCTGTATTGTCCTTAGTAGAGAACTAATTGCTACCCTGGAAGGGTAGAAGTGTTGAAATGATTTTATAACTTCCAGATGCTATAACACATCTTAGCAAAGCTCTCTGTGTTAGTATTATAACACATATGTGCTAGATTCTGGTTCACCTTCTAGTCGGGGGATAGTATGCGAACCAGAGTCAGATGACCAGCTGTGATGTCATTCTATTGCCAGCACTGGAATGATATTTAGATATTACTGAGAGATGTCACTTAGCTCGCAGTGCAGTCTGTTTTTGCAACTTGACAAAGAAGGAAGACCACTCACCCACTTCATCTTGCCTTGCTTTAGTAAGTAACTAGGGAATAGAAATGCTTTAGATCAGCCAGGAGAATATAGTGAGATTAGTTAGGGATTGTTTTTCTGTATCTGTATGAATCTATCCATCTATATTTTTTTTTAATATTTGCAGTAACTGAAATTCTGGTGTTTATTGTAAATAGATATTTAGTATTTTCATGTTGTTTTTTATTTATTATTAAATATATTTAAACTTTTTATTGTGGCTGGTCTTATAGAGAATATTTAAACCTTTGAGAGTACTTATATTTATGTGTTGACACTGTGGCTGCTTCTGAAAGCTTTGCTGCATTGGTCAAACACTACCATTTGTATTAGTATTAATTTTACTGAGTATAATTTGGTACCCTTGTAAGAGCCTCAGAGTAGGTAGCTTAGGGTATTCTGGTGCCAGTACCTACCTTATAGTCTGGGCAAAGGTGCTATAGCTGTTAAATCTGTGCCAGAGTTTCCCAGTTTTGTGTGTGTGTGTGTGTGTGTGTGTGTGTGTGTGTGTGTGTGTGTGTGTGTGTGTGTGTGTGTGTGTGTGTGTGCATGTGTGTGTGTCTGTGAAAATCAAATCTCAAAGAGTGTGTGTGTCAGCTACTTGGAACAGGGACACAGGGCACTGGTTTCCCAGAGAGGGTGGTGAAGGATTTGGCTTGGAATATTTGTCTGAGGCCTGAACTCTACAGCTGTGTGAGTGGGGAATCTTATTGGGGGCCTTGAGAGAGAGAAAAACCCAGTCCCCCAACTGAGTGTGTTCTCTGCGTGCTCTTAATGGAAACTGTGCTTGGTGCAGAGAGCTGTATCTGAAAATACTGTGTGTATCTATTTTTGTTCCAAGGGAATGTCCCTCACCGTGTCCATGGTGAGGATTGAGAATCCTTGATTACTGGCCCAGAGGAAGGATGTCTCACATGAGAATACCTGTTTACTCCTGACAGCCCAGTGGGACTTTCTGAGTACTTTTTTTAAAAATGATTTTGGTACTTTTATTTATGCTTGTGTTTGTTCATTTGTTTGACTACTGACTTACTTACTTGTTTTGCATAATGTGCTTTTGAGGATGGTGGATGCTTGCCACCTACCCTGTTCGCACTTACATGTCTTTTTTCCACTTATTGGAGCAGAAAACATGGCAGATGTAACTTTTGTTTTCAAGAACTATGGCCCCTGAAACCTATTCAAGTTGGTAATGTTTGATTTTCAATGGCAATACTGATTGCTGTAGGCTAATCACTTATATTGCTGAATATTAATTAGGTTACATTGTGTAATGTTGGGCTGAACATTTGTGGATGTGTGCATGTAGTTATGAGTGTGATACTTTAAGGGAACTTGAGGTATCTTTTTAATAGCATGCTTCACTCTATACACTTGGTTATTATGGGGAATTGCTTTGTTTATGTTATTATGAAAACAGTAGATGACTAATAATCTGACTGCAAAAACATGTTTTAAATTAATTCCACACAGACAATGAAACAAGGTACAATTCAAAAGTGCTTTAGGTTTAAAACTCCACCAAAGCCACAGATCTTCTACAAGCCTGATGTGGCTTGACTCTGTCTTATACTTCATACTATTGATGGGAATAGCCTGTAGTGAAAATAGGCTACCCAATTCACTAGTGGCTCTGGTCTGGAGGCACAAGGTGGGGGGTTAGGAAAGAGTAGCTTTTTGCCAGTTTCTTCACTCCAGGAAGGAGGTGTTAACTGCCTGAAATCTAACACATTTATGGAAATTGATGTTATTTCTGGAGATAACTGAAATTATTTGCAGTAATGCATATGAATTTGGTAGTGCCACACGGTTAAGATATTCAAAAAAATCCCTAAATTGCAGGATAGCATATGTGATGCTACTGGTTTCTGCACTCCATTCCACTTTCACTTCCAGTCTTAAAGTGGTGAGATCTCAGCCATGGAAAGTAGTACCAAGGACAATACAGGTAAAATTGGGCAGTGTAACCAGACTTAAAGTAGTTAATGGTTGGATAGATGGTGCATAATGGGGACCAAAAGAATAATATATCCATAAATTCTGCATTCAGGTTACATTTTGTGTGCACTTTTTAAATAAATGAAAATTTCTGCAGGATCTTTCATATTGCATTATGCTAATCAAAAGCAGATAAAACTGATATGTTGAATCAAAGAAAATTAAAGCTTAGTTTGGGAAAGGAAGCAGGCATGTACAGTTTTTCCCACAATGCGTTCATACCTCTCAGCTGTACAGATTTTCGCAGAATGTCCAGATTTTTGCCTTATATTTTTAGTCTATCCCTCATAAAATGTGTGGTTTCCTGGAAAATCACTGAGGAGTCATTAAATAATGAAATGAACTTGAGTTGCAGACTTCATATAATTTGGAAAATGCATGCTAATTCAAAGCCTTTCTAGCAACTCTACGTTTGCAAGAGCAATATTTAAAAGCTGTTCCTATTTTGAGCCTTTGTCCCCCCAAAATTGTAGGATTTGTCCAGACTTCTTGCACTAAGAAGTTGATAGTTATGAATGAGTTATAAATTGTTTTATAAGATGGTATTTACAAATATGGCATCATGCAGGATTTTCACATCTCATTATTTGGAGCTAGGCCTGGACGAGTGAAGTACAGCATATCTTATTGATTTTATCTCACTTCATTATTGAGCTTTGACAGCAGGTTATTTAAAAAGAAAGGATAACATTAGAGGAGATTTTGTGTGTGTGTGTGTGTGTGTGTGTGTGTGTGTGTGTGTGTGTGTGTGTGTGTGTGTGTGTGTGTGTGTGTGTGTGTGTGAGAGTGTGTGTGTGTATGTGTGAGTGTGTGTGTGTGTGTGTGTGTGTGTGTGTGTGTGTGTGTGTGTGTGTGTGTGTGTGTGTGTGTGCGCTCCTAGATCTGCATACGTACATACTGTATTTTTTAAAAAAAGTATTTATTTTAAAACTGGTTGAGAAAGTGTTATAGATTTGATTAGTGGAATACAAACACTCAAATCTGAGTCCCAGAAACTTACTGCAATAATTAAGTCAAGCCAACACCAGATAGACTCAAAATAATGCAAAGCCAGCTTTATCTCCTTAGTGTATTAAAGCTTCTTCAGAAAAATGTAACATAAATTATATGTTAAGAATTAAAGGACAGGAAATGTGCAAGTGTGTATAAATTCCTGTCTTGTTGTGCAAGTCCTACAACCAGCAATAAAATGATATATATGTAGGAGCTCTAACCTCTTGTTTAAGTATTATCAGTGTAACATTGTAACATGCTGTGCAGGATCCGTTACATCTGTCTGACTCATTCATGTTCACATTACAATGACTTGGTCATATAACAGCACTCCTGCACATACATTTTTATCATGCTTATATTTAGGTTTTTCTCTTTATGAGCAAGTATGACACAAATAAAAAACATTTTTGGTGCTGGTAGAATTCTTTATTTTGCACATATTGTCATCATCAAACCCTTTCTTCCTATTTTCTTTACATGGAGTTGGAGTATAATATCAATTGTTATCATCTCTTTAGATTCAGCGCTAATCTCTTGCCTTCTTTGTCATGCCTAACTGTCACAGATCTCACACATAATCCATCATCTCCTGGCTGAGGATCCTTAATTTCCTTTTGCCTTCTTCCTGAAATGAACTTTTCTGCGGCTACATTATCTTCCACTTTGATGTGACTTTTTCATCTGTCCCACACTCGTTTAGACAGCCTTAATTATTGTGTCATTCCTGACTTACTGTTTTAAAGAAAGCAGTTAGTGAAAGGTAATGCAAAACCTGTGGGTCTTTCTCTTAGGAATGCCAGTTTTGGACCATGCACAGTTTACTGTTGCATGCCATGTGAATATTAAGATGTCACACCACTATAAAGTAAACTATCAAGCATGAACAAATTCCAACTCAGTCTACGATGCTTGAGCCATTGTGACTCAAGTTTTTGAGATCCAGTCAAGTGACTGCAACACTATAGTGCAAATATACAGCAAACAATACATTAGGAAGCACAAGGCACCTAAGAACACAATGCATGGAATAAGCATAAAAAAACACCAAATAATAAATAAATGCTCAGCACATATATAAAAATAACTTTTTGAACAAATAAAAGTTTCATAAATGGATTACAAATGTAAGTAGCTTTTGTCTGTCTGATGATTCCTTGACAGACAAAACCGAGATGTGCTTTATCTCTACTGGACATATTTTTTTTCTTTTTTTTTTTTTTTTGTTGGCGTTTGCAAATGCACAACAGTCAACAAGTTAGATACAGTAAAGTAAATGGGCACCAAAATGCTGTATCATTATAACAAAGTAAAGTAAGGTCTTCCATTGCAATACAACTACTGTTGTTCTCATTATTATTTCAGTGAGTTAAATAAAAAATAACTTGTCAATGAATATTTGTAAGGGACTGTTCTTGGAGACAGTAATGAGATTCGGATTCAGGGTACTTGTAAGGCAGACCTCTATTACAGAGTCAACTGGACCTCAGTTGAGCCAGAATTCACATACTTAACATCAGCATTTCCCAGAATCACTCAAAAGCTAAAATAAATTATGCAGTTTTTGTATAGTGCTATGTATCCCAATACCCAAGTATATCATGTACGATATGTTTAAATAAGAGCTTTTTTATTTCCCTTTTCCTTATCATTTCTATTGATATTTAAAAGATAACATTAGAGCAAGTACACTCCATGTTTTACTCATAAATCAAGAAACATCAGACTTTTATATTCAATATAATCACATTTTATCTTTCTTTTTAACTTCTCTTCTCATGTGATTGTAATCAGTGCATGACATGTCTCTCCACATCTCAGTTCACTCACCCTAACGTTTCATCTAGTACATATATTCACTTATCCCACCTCCCCCACTGCCTTTCCAAATCTCTCTCTTATTTTATCTTTTTAGATTTATATAGTTTCACTTTTATGGTTGTGGCAATGTTCATATCTCAACTGTGTCTTTCTACCTCTCCCACCTTCTCATTTAGTGATAGCAAATAACTCCATCCCTACCATGTGGAAAAAGCCCTCCCTTTTGTTGTCCTCACAGCATTATCACAATTTGTCTATCCCTCTATCCCTTCCCTCTTTGCTTTTACCCATTCCTTCCAGCCCAATGATTCACCTAATTTCTAAACCTCCTATTTCTCCCTCCCCTTTCCATACTTTCCTTCATCCATTTTCTGTCAAGATTTTCCTCTGCTCTTCGCCTGCTTCCTGTTTCCAAGCTCCTGCATTTTTTTATTTACCCTGACATCACTTGATACTCCAACTTGTCCTCTAACTACAACTTCCATTTTCCAATTTTACTTAAAAAAAAAAAAAAAAAAAAAAAAAAAATCCCACTTTTTTTTATCTCCCTCCCATATAACTTCTTCTGACATTCTCTTGCTTTTTTCTGGATCTTCCTTCCTGTTATGAATGCCTGCCACATATGCTATTGATGTGCCTATCATTCCCCATGCTACCAACATCTTGTCTCAAGCCAGCAAACCTTTGTCTTCAAGCACAGATACGTTAGATATTGCAACTGCTTTAATATCCAGTGCACATGCCCTACCTTGCAAACTCTACCTCTGTAGCTGCATTCTATTCTACACTACTATATTCCTTAATTTTTCCACACTGCACTGTTTCACCCATTATTCCACAACTGATCCATAGCATTTCACTCTTAATCTCTGGATGTCAATATAGCAGGTCAGTCCTTCCTACTTGAGCTTCCTTCCATTCTTGGTCTATGCCTGTCCTCCTCTTTCTCTCATTTATCTCTACCACCATTCTTTTTTTTCACATATTCTCCTTACAGAAGACAGGATAAACCTTCTATATATTAATAATTTTCTGACTCCTAAGTTAAAATAATACATTAGGGCAGTAAATCCAAATTCACCCCTTCCCGTATGTCTTCCCATAAATCCCTGACAGACTCATTTCACTCAGTGGCATTCCCAATTAAATAATGGTCGATCTAATTCACATGGAATAAAACTATCCCATATATTTCACAGTGACCTATATGTAATCTTATAGCCACCTATTAGTCATCTAATGTATTTCCTTACCTCCTTATTCATATCTAGCTCTATCCTTCTAAACATTTGCCCTCCTCCTTTTCTTCACATCATCAGTGTCATTCAGGCTAGATGATTATTCTCAAATCCTCACAGTCTCTGAACCAAATTTATCAATGTCAGTCATCTTTGCAAATCTGGTAATCCCCATTCCTCCTCCACCATTGCTCTGCTGTCATCCTTTCCTTTCTTATTTCACACCTCGTGCTATTCCACAAAAAGTGATCACATATATATTGTCTCTGTCATTCTTCTGCTCTGTGAACTAATGTTTATTTACCTCCTCAAATGTATCACATGTGGCAGAGTCATGTTCCTTATTCAATCCACTCAACCTATGTACAACTCTTCCCTAACCATCTATGTAATGGTTTCCTTTCCTTCTCCTTTAATGTCATTACATTTAACCTTATAATCATTATTCATACTGTCAAATACATCAGTAAACCAAGATCTTCCCTTGTTTTTCACTCTGTGCAGTCTCATCTCTCCTTCTTTACCCACCCCCCAGCTCAATCATCGATAACTTCATTGGGTGGAAGCACAGTCCTGACTTATGTCCAAAATATCTGGAGAACCTTCAGCAACCAAGGTAGCTAGCTGTACACATCTTCTAAAGAAATCATACAGACATCAGCAAATGATAAATTATTCTCTTATCTTTCACTCCCCCAATTTCCCTTAATTTGTTCTTCAAATTTTGAGCCAAGCATTCTATAATCAAACAAAAACTTCTGATGATAGCAGGCAACACTGCTGATTTCCTCTCCAGTTACCAAAATTATTACTCATGGATTTTTATACAAAGATCTAATTCCTCAATCCATCTTCCTCCCTCATCAACTGTTCTATTACTCCAAATCTATGATAGATAGATAGGTAAATAGTGGAAAGCCTTTTGAATGTTCTTTAAAAGTGGGCCTGCATTGCCTTCTCTTTCTCCTTCTTTCTCTGCCTACCTCATGAAATTCAGAAGCATTCTGCCCTGGTCAGTTGATATCTTGCTCTGAAAAAAACCTGCCTGCTACTCTCTAGTCAGTCTTGACTATAGCTTTTCTAGCATTGCAGCTGGCACCATGGTGTATTGTTTACTTCTGCATTTCAGAGTGACACTGATCTATACTTTGCAGGATCATTTATGGCCCCATTCCGTTTTTGAGACCACTACCACTGAAGCCTCATTTGAAGACTTTGGCATATCCTCCAGAATATCATCAAAATTTTTAACCAAATTGTCTTTATTTGTAATTCTACACTTTTATTAAATTTAGCTTCATGTCCATCCATTCCCTTGCTTTCTTTGCTTTCAAGTTCTGCATTGCATCCATTGCCTCCTGTACACCTGCTGAAAAATTTATCATCATCCTCTGTTCAGTTTCCAAAGTCCACCCCAACATCATCAAATCTCTTCTCACTTTTAACCAGTAACTTGAACATCACCTCATAAATCCCCAAAAGGTCTTTATTATTGCACTGCTAGTACATACTTCCTCTCTCTAATTCATGCAATGCTTTATCACTCATTCCCTATACTTTTGCATCTTTAATTTCCTATAACTGTAGTTTCATATCAGTTTCTCCTATCACTCACAGCCTGTGCCTCTCTATGCATCATTTCTATGACATTCCTGGATTTTTCTGTCACCTTTACTTGTTCATTGAGCTTCCTCATTTCCTTTTCCTGTTCCTGTTCTTCTCCATCTCCTTGCTGCAACTCCATCAACCTCATTGCCATACTACCGATTTTCTCTTCTTTCTCCTTCCTCTCCCTTCCTCTAATGCCATGGGTTCCACATCTA